>NC_135411.1:14259976-14559976 GCF_051991245.1 Festucalex cinctus | reverse complement strand
ATTTTGATTTGTAGTCATAAGAAAAAAATTAAAACCCACATTATTTATGAATGAAATGAATTCACACCCACGCAATTTTGATTTGTATTCACATGAAAACATTGAAAACACACGGATTGTTACTATTATGGATACGAATCGTTAATCACGCATACGTCTTTTTGACAGTGATTTTACTCCTGATCAGCTGGGACAACTGGCGGCAGGAATTCAACTCGCCGACCGCCGACACGACACGGAGAGGGACCGCAACACGAACGCGTCTTCGCGTGGAGCAAGGTAGGCGTGCAAAAATACACACACACACACACACACACACACACACCCTGCACATGTGCGTGTCGGTTCAACCGCTCTCGTGAAACCACCTTTCAACTCGTCACGTTTAAGGAGCTTGAAGCGCTTCCGGGTGGTCGCCGCTGCCTGTTGTGCGGGCTGACAAGAGCCGAACTTATGCTTGCAAAGTTTGACTCAAAGTCAACTCGCTTGAATGAAGATGAAATCGAGCGGCATGCTTTGGTGCTTGGGTTTAGTGCTTTTCCCAATGCAGTTAGGTGGATTTGCCTCATTTTCTGTGCAAAAGGTTAAGCAGCCCCCACCTTCCCACCCAACACGTTATTACTGGTGTCACACCAGTGTCATGGCGGAGCACTGCCAAATTTGTCATGCAAGGGTGTCGATATTGGGCTGCCATACATTTCTGAAGTTAGACGTTTGTATCATGGTCTTCCTGTGTGGAGTTTTTAGATAATAGCTTAATTTGAGCTTTGGAACCTGAGCGTATAGTTCAAGTCCTGAGGCCAAAGTGGAAAAATGGCAATTGGTTTTTGAAGAGATGCTAGTCTGCTTCTAGGTGCCCTTTAGCTACTCACCGTGCTGAGCTTGCTCATCCCTAAGTTAACCCTCCAGCTATGCCATTAAACTGTGTGTGGTGGTGTGTTACACAAAATATACTCAGCAGAGTACAAGTTCAATTCCCCAGTGATATATACAATTATATATTTGAAAATTGTCTGGAGGTGGGAATGTTTATTGCTTATGTCTATGTGCCCATGTCTGGTAACCAGATTTTTAAAGTAAAAACCGACACACTACAATTTAGCTGAAAATTAAATATAGGCTACAATAAATTATCACCAGGAACTATTTATAACAAATTTAATTTCTAATAAATCTGGTTTGAGCTTATAATAAATTATATCTTTGTTGACAGTTCAACAGTGATAAACAAGTCAATAAACTCACCATTATGTTTACCTCATGCACTACATTTCTCATGGTTCAACTTCGCTTTCTAACTGGACTTAATTTTTTTTTAAAAAAATGGACGCCAGGACCTGTGTAAAAGCAGGACAAAACTGGTGTAATCCGCCCGAACTCAGGACACAAGGCTCAAAACCGCTTTAACCAGTTAACTTTTCTTTCTTTCTTTCTTTCTTTCTTTCTTTCTTTCTTTCTTTCTTTCTTTCTTTCTTTCTTTCTTTCTTTCTTTCTTTCTTTCTTTCTTCATTAGTCAACACTTTTGACATCAGAGATTAGCATTATTAGACGCTATTTTGATGTCTGCAGTCATCCTCTTGTATAAAATTAGTCAAAATGTCAAGACATCATTTTTTAAAATTAGCATTCTGACAGAAGCAATCAAAGCCAAGTTAGTTTCTGCTTTTTCCTGCTGTGCTAACCCTAACCTCCTCTTAAAGGCACATACATATCCATGCATAAATACTATTGTTCGTACATGTTGTTCCTGTGTTTTTTTGTCCAAAATGTGTATGGTTTCTTTATATAATCTCTTCTATGTATGGCAGATTTTTGGGTGTGGAACAGATCCCCCACGAAGAACAATTGTTCGCTCAGTAGAGCAGCAATAGTGGCAAACAGACCTTCAAGTATACAACTTGACATTAGAGGGGTTGTACGTGGCCCGGAGGCCTTGAGTTTGACGCCGCGCTCTCAGATGTCTTGATTTACACGCCGAGCGTTCCTGCGGCTGCCCCGCAGGCCTTTGGTGTTGAAACGGGCTTCGGCAACCCAGATAAAGTCATATCAGATAAGAGCGAGCAAGGGAGATGGTCTGTCACTGTAATTACAGGCAAACCAGTCCGTCTTCACCGAGCCTAATCTGCCATCCCTCGTGGCTGGTGTGTTCTAAAGGTTGCATTCCTCGAGTCTTCACGGCCTCCCCCGCTTCTCCTCCTCCTCCTCCTGTCTGTACTTTGTGAAAATAGCTCAGGAGCTTCGATGTGCACACAATGCAAGATTGTGGCAAATTACTGCAGATGATGCACATTGTCAGTATATATATATTAGAGGTGGGTATTGCCGCCGACCTCACGATACAATACGTATCACGATGCAGGGGTCACGATACGATACGTATCACGATACATATGTATCCCAATACTTGATCTTCAAGGCGATACGTATCCCGATATATTACATTAATTTACTTGCATAACAGTCATATGTGCACCTAAAGCATATGTTTGTTATGCTGACTGACAAAAATATTTTTGTTAGCAGCTCTTGTGGTTTACCACCAAGCGGCATGCCTGGTCTAAATGTGCACACGCTGCAGAGCAAGGAGCGGCTTTCACAGACACACCGGGAAAATTTATTAATATGCATGAGCCGATATGAGCAAAAATATCAAAGTATTAAAATTACAGCTCTAAAATGTGCTTATTTTTTAATATTTGGGGAAATAAAAATTTTTTTTTCATGTAACACATTTTATTTTGTTTTTAAACAAAATATGAAAATATTGGTACATTAAGACATGTGCCACGTTAAGTTTAGAAGTAAATAAATGTTGATATTCTTCCTCTGTTTTCATTTTAATTAGCAAGACACAGTGTCCAATCACTGGTGAGCTATTTTTGCATTAATTGAAGTCAATTAACTTCAAAGAGGCTGCTGGTTTTTATTTTTTAGGTACAATGTAAGCTGCAAAGGCAAACGTTAATTGCCTATTTAAAGATAATGAGCAATATCGATTCTGACGCCTGCGTATCGATACGTGTATTGTAATGAGGCCCGCAACGATATATTGCCGTATCGATTTTTTGAGCACACCCCTAATATATATAGGTCATCGTTCTTGGACATGCTAAAACAGCTTTGCATGGTAGTAGTTATAGATGTGATACATATGTTGCATGCGGGATCTTGGTACTACATCTCTGTGCTATACTGAAAGTTCGGTCCTGAAAATTTAAATGAATTAACAAGTCTGACGTACGGCCAAAAGCATGTTACTAGCCATGACATCCATTAGACAGAGGTTGCTAAGGCTCATTAAATCCCTATCGGATTTGCGTTGGGCATAATAATCATCTCTTTGTTAATAAATAAATCATCAACTGTATGAAATTAACTGTGTATTGAATCATTTCAGAATAGAGGAGTGCAGTCCTTTGCTGCAACCAACAGAGGCGCCGTTGATTCAGTCTTAACAAGTTTGCAGTCTAGAGTAGGGGTGTGCTCAAAAAATCGATACGGCAATATATCGTTGCGGGCCTCATTACAATACACGTATCGATACGCAGGCGTCAGAATCGATATTGCTTGTTAACTTTAAACAGGCAGTTAACGTTTGCCTTTGCAGCTTGCATTGTACCTAAAAAATGAAAACCAGCAGCGTCTTTGAAGTTAATTGCCTTCAATTAATGCAAATATAGCTTACCCGTGATTGGACACTGTGTCTTGCTAAGATAAATGAAAGCAGAGGAAGAATATCAGCATTTATTTACTTATAAACTTAACATGGCACATGTCTTAATGTACCAATTTTTGTATATTTTGTTTACAAATGAAATAGAATGTGCTACATGAAAAAATGCTGTTTTTAATTCCCCAAATATTTCAAATAAGCATATTTTAGAGCTGTAATTTTAATACTTTGGTATTTTTGCTCATATCGGCTCATGCCTATTAATAAATGTTCCCGGTGTGTCTGTGAAAGCTGCTCCGTGCTCTGCACACATTTTAGACCAGGCATGCCGCTAGATGGTAAACCAGAAGAGCTACTAACAAAAATATTTTTGTCAGTCAGCATAACAAACATATCCTTTGGGTATCCATATGACTGTTACTATTAAATGCAAGAAAATTAATGTAATATATCAGGATACACATCGCCTTGAAGATCAAGTATTGGGATCCATATGTATCGCGATACGTATCGTATCGTGACCCCTGTATCGTGATACGTATCGTATCGTGAGGTTGGCGGCAATACCCAGCCCTAGTCTAGAGGAAGAAGAACTTGTTCATAGAGCTAAATCTATGAATCCCTTCCGGCAGCACAGTTCTGGTCAATAATATATGAATAATACAAAAGAATCAACTGGCAATCGTCCCAATTAATTGGTCAGGAAATTGAGTGGAATTCCCTAGATTCCACTGCATGTTAATAGCATGATAGCGTAAATGCATCGTCATACAGCTGCTGACATGACATTCTGCACGCCACTGTATTTCTTTAAAAGGTACCTTTTGTTCTCCTCCTATTCCAAATAGACGTTCCAGAAATGATAATTGTTGGCCAATAAACAATACAACAGTGAGCATTATCCTACAAATTTGGACGCTTCACAAAAAAAAAAAAAAAAAAAAAAAAAAAAATGACTTGGACTGAAGTGATTATACTTGAAAATTATTCTTGAGGGGCCAACAAATGACCGTACGAGCAAAACCTCCACTAGGGTTAGACATGGGGTTAAGTGATTCTATGAAGCTTCGCAGTATCATGCGAGCACACGCTTGTAGGAGGGCCAATTGAGTGTTTGTTGGGTGGCCTATCTACACCAAGCGCATGCTGCCATAGGACAAGGGCTGGAGGGGTCAGGGGCTCTGAACGCTGACCATCTGGCCCAGGGAGGGGGTGTTTCCTCACTGCTTCACTTTGGCCGTCTTTGTTCCCGGCAAACAATTGGGACTTAATCTGAGCAGAGATAAGTAAGGGTCCCCGTGAAATCGCTCACCGTGGCAGCTTTTGTCTCTTTAGCCTTGAAGGAGACATCTCTTTTAGCTGGGTTGCTCAGTAGTAAGGGGGGAGAGGGGGGGCGGGTTCAGGTGTCCCTCTACCATCGCCATTCGTCTTAGGTATTAATTTTTAAAACACGAGTCTTGAGTCAAGTCTTGACATGCTTGAGTTGGAGGCTGAAATGAGAGGTCTGTTGAATTGTAGATCAGTCATTGATTACTAAAGATGAAAAAATTGGCAACACTCACAATCTGTGTGTCTTAGAAGGAGCCAAATCCTGACTTTAATTGAGCAAATTCCTGGCTCGAACGTATCCTGATGTCGTACAAAGATGTGCTCGGTCCAGTTGCAAAGCTCAATCTTTAAAGTTTAGGAGTTTAAACAGATTTTTCTCCCTTTATGTTTTCAAAACATTTTCTCAAACCTTCAAATATCATTCCGGACACTTACCGACGTGAATGAATGCTACATGAGGCACCGTTGATAAACTCCAAAGAAAATAACGGTAGCACGACCTGTCGGAAAGTGATTTCTTTTTACCGATCCACGGAAAGCAGAAACAGACAAATTCCTATCCTTGAAACTTCCTGACATCGTAGAATGACTTGGGTCACGTGATGCTATTGTTTTGCTCACCCTGAAGAATGAGGGGTAGATATTAAAGTCTTCCCTGATGACCTTAATTATACCCAACTATAATTACCCACAGAAACATCCGACACTTCCCAAAGTCGTACAAGAACGCAGATTGGAATCAGAACTGTCAAACGATTGAAAAAATTTAATCAGATTAATCATATCTTACAACTTTGATTAATCACGATTAATCGCTTAATTAAAAAGGCCTTTTATCAACATTTTTTGCCCGCTAAATTTGAAGAACACCTGTAATGTGTTAATTATTTGGACATTTAATGTTATGAGGACGTAGGTATGTTTATTGCGCAAACACAAGCTGCGTTACCTTGAACGTAACCGTCCACTGTTAGCTAAAGGATCATCTACGGTCAAAATTAAGAGTGTGATTAATCTGCGTTAATACATGATTAATGCGAGAATTTTTTGTGATTAATTATTTAGTTAATACTTTAACTTTGACAGCACTAATTGGAATACAAGTAGTCTTCGACTTAAAAACACAATGGATGGATGGAGGCTGTTTCTAAGTCCAATTGTTCGTAAATAAAGTTGCATTTTTTAAAATAAAAACATGAAATAAAATATGAAACAAATGAAATACAATAAAATGAAATTACATACAATATCTGTGTATACACAAACTGTCAATACATAAATTAAATCATTGCGGTCTTTAGGACCGAGAAGTATTCAACACAGCCAGGGCACGATTATAATAGGGCACGAGGAAGTTGGCATACATTTCTGGTGAGGGGATGAGTTTGTTTATAGCTGTTGAACTGTCAACCAAGATAGCATTTAGCAGCCAACACAACCACAGGTCACCCGATTGACAAGCAATCTTAAAACTTTGTCGAGTCACCGCAGCAATCAAACACATGCGAGACACGCGGCACATAGCGTTAGCCTTTACTTTATCAGTCATGCTAAATGCGATTTACTTGCATGGAAACGTGCAAATTACAGGGCAAGTGTGTCGAGCAGTGGCTGTCCGCGCAAGGGAGAGTGAGAAAGACAGAGGCAACAACGGGACAAAAGAGGAACAGTGAGATGAGATGCTAGCTCGTATGCTAGGTGCCGCTCAGCGGGGTTGCGTCATTCAGGGAAAATACGGAACAATGTCGTAATATATAATATGGCGCACACTTAAAAATGTGAACTTGCGAGCGCAATGCGGCATTTTATGGCATTTATGGACATCAGTCAGCGTTTGTACGTATCTGCGAATGTTCGTACGGCTCGACGTTCGTAGCTAGAGGACTACCTGTACTTAGAGCAAAAACAAGGGGTGCGTCCTTCATCATGACCAACAGACATAGAAGAAACTTAAATTCATCCATTTGTGATATACTGTTGAACAGTGATTTACACTTTTCATGCTCTGGAAACAGTTTAAAAGCCTGGATACGACACCACAACACTGAGGAAGAAAAAGGATAGAAAATCTCCCCCTGAGAATGTAGGGGTAGAAGTTAATACCACCCCTTTATGACCTTCTTTTCAATTGTTATTTCCAGCTGTAAGTATCAAAGGGTTGCCTACGCTTGTCTTTACTTGTTCAGCATGGCGGAGATGCTTTTTTTTTTTTTTTCGTTCCGATAATGAGCTCCCTCGTTATTTTTCTCTTTTTTAGCAAGACTCCAATTCTCCCAGGAAAAGCTCCAACTGACTGTGACATCCGTTCGTGCCCTCGGTAATTGTCTCCAGGGGAACGGTTTTGTTTATTTTCCCTTTATTATTCTCTGGCTCGCATTAAGAAGAACACATTGGCGTCCCACAAACAGTACACAATTTATTGTGACACGGCAGCATGCAAGGGATCACTGCGATGTGTATTTGGTATCATAACAAAAGCCAAGGTATACGGATGGATTACCTCTCGTGTCAGCAGCAAGGGATTCGGGCGACTGGATCGCTGGGGGATTCGGTTTCTTTGCGAGAGACATTTTTGCATATTGATCCATAAGGGGCAAATCTATTACTCCAAACACCCTCGCTGATCATTAGATGGCAAAACAAGCACGAGGGAGGCGGGCAGATGCTCGCCTTGATCCTTTCAGAGGCACTTAGTGCTGCGCTGACCCTCACTGCAGATGGTGCGAGGGCCAGCCGGAGGGATTAGCGCTATTGTTTTACATGTTTTTTTTTTGTTTTTTTGACAGAATGAACAAAACAGGTGGTCTTTCAAGTCCGCATTCATCAGTCTGCTTGAGCTTTGGGCATTTTTCTTAGTTTTGTTTAGTGTTGTCAATATCGAACATTTTTAGAATCGATTAATCTATTGATTATTAATTTACGGGGGGCGGTGGGGGGTAAACTGTATTAAAAGTATCGATTCATGGTTTTATGAATCGATATTGGGCTATGAAAAGGAATATCGATTCGATATCGATATATCGATATTTTAGACCCAGGCCTAATAAATACAGTACATTAGCCTTTGATTAGAAAAAGTACATACATTACGGGTAATTTACTATAAGTTAGTAATTAATAGGAATACAATATGTTGTGTTTTGGGCAATCAACCACATATGGTGGATATTGACAGCAACTTAAAAAGCAATTCTATCAGCCTTGCTACGTTGTCCAATATTTGTCAAGCGCTGACATTTGCTTTATGGTTTAGTAGAGCATGTCACTGCTGATGTGTGAGACGTTTTCCACCTGGATCAACACGCTTGTAAACTTTTAACCAGAGGTCAAGAATGCAAAGAACACTGTGTTCCTCACGTCCCGACGCTGCAGTAATACGTCGGACAGACTTTGTTGGTAGACGCGGTCGGCGTTAACGTTTCCCCTCAAAGCGGAGCCAAGAATTCAACGGGATGCTCACAACGGTTCCGGCAACTTTTTCGTTCCCTGTAATATTGGCCGAGATGCCGCACCGAGAGTCCAAGGTCGTCCGTTGAAGCGTGAAAGTGAGGCGCTGATAAGGTTGGAAGGGGAGGATGACGAGTGACCACAATGGACTGGAGGTTAAAGCACGTGTGGGAGTGATGAAGTCGGGCAGCTGGATCCGGGCGAGCGTCCAGTTTAGCTGACGCTTTGTGAGCCAAGACGTGTTGTACTGTATGAGGACGCATGACACAGTCGACAATCGGATCATTTAAGGCAGCCCCACAAAGGGCCAAGACCCTCCCCCGGCTGAAAGGAGATGTCAAAGGTCTGTGACCCTTTCCATTTATGTGCATTGATCCCTCAGGGGCGGGGGGGCTATCCTCCTTCAAAGCCCACCACCACCATCAGCTGTTATATCTTCGTTTCACCAGGAAGTGGCTGTATTTGATTCCATCAGCCACCCATTGTTTAGCGCCACAATTATTAGCCAATACATCCATTTGGAGCAGCAGTTTGTCATTTTGGAAACGCAGACACTTTTATGATGTTAACGTGAGGGTGGGGCAGGGGGAGGACAGTGTTCTCCATCTTTGTATATCTTCAGTGGTAATTTAAGCAGGACCCAGCTCAATATTTCGTTGAATAGTGATGAGATGACATGGAGTCACATAAATATGTAAACTTGTAATTACAATCAAAGTGAATCCAGTTCATATTGAAATGCCGTCTGTCCATATCTGTAACTCGGTATTTTTTGCATTGAACCCGCATGACATACTGGTACTTGGATGGATGGATGGATGGATGGATATATAGGTAATGATATTAGCTTGCTAGCTAACGATAGATAGATAGATAGATAGATAGATAGATAGATAGATCTGAAGGCTAGCTGCTGGGTAGATGGATAGAGAGAGAGAGAGAGAGAGAGAGAGAGAGAGAGAGAGAGAGAGATCTGAAGGCGAGTTGCTAGCAAGATATGATAGATAGATAGATGGATAGATAGATAGATAGATAGATAGATAGACAGACCTGAAGGCTAGCTGCTGGGTAGATGGATAGAGAGAGAGAGAGAGAGAGAGAGAGAGAGAGAGAGAGAGAGAGAGAGATCTGAAGGCTAGTTGCTAGCAAGATATGATAGATAGATAGATAGATAGATAGATAGGACTGAAATAAATGGTATTCAGTTTTATTTCATCAAGTGGTTGCACAAAATAAAATGGTCCAGCTCTCGCCGGTACTTTTTCAAGTAAACTATACATCTACTTAAAGATATTTCTAGATCAAGATGATTTTATTGTGTGCGACCATTTTTAAAATATTAGTTAAACTGCGTAAATCCAACCACATTTTATTCAGTGTAGAAAGCCAAACAAACACTGAATTTTTACAAGACATATTGTTAGGATATGATATGGTACAATACTGATAGAGTGATACAATATGATTGATACAGATTGAGGCACTACTGTATCTAGATAAATTAACCTGTAGGCAGTATCTTATTTTGAAATGGCTTGGTCAGAACCATCAAAAAGCCCAAAACAGATCACAAAACTGCTGCGGGCTACTATAGATACAGATAGCTAGATAAACGGATACAACATAAAATCTGTATACAGTAACAGATGAAATATATATCTGCAATTGGCTGGCAACTAGTTCAGGGTGTACCCCGCCTACTGCCCAAAGCCAGCTGGGATAGGCTCCAGCACCCCCCACTACCCTTGTGAGGAGTAAGCAGTTCAGAAAATGGAAGCTGCATGTGTCTGTGAAAATACCAAACACCCAGTCTAGCCTGCCCCTGCACAGATTTAGACTGTACTTTGTGCCAGACTTACACTTGGCACTAAAAGTGTCTTCTTGTTTTTATGTTTTAATATTAAAAGGTCACACTCACATGTTGGTTAGCAATGCTACAATGTTCACTCAAAACATTGTCTGGACAATTAATTTACCTTTTTTGATGATAGGGGTCCAATGAATTCAATTTCCACAATTTCCTATGGGGAAAATCTTATAAGAGGTTGGAGTGTACATCATCCAGCTGTTCAGTGCACTCCCCAAAGGAGGGGACATCAAAGGTGACATAACTCCCTGAGTGAAAAAAAATGAGCTCAGCTTTTACCACAATGACCCCCTGCCTCGTTCATCAGAGAGCATTTCCACAACAAAAGTCAATGGGTCGAGCGTGTGATGGCATAACCAGGCGAAGCAGGCCTCACACACGGAGGGGGCCTGGTGGGTTCATCAAGCAAACGGCTTATATGGAAGCAAGCGGTCCCCAATCACGTGCCGTGCCGCGGGCCATTTGGTACCAGGTCTCACAGGGAGACGAAAACCAAAAAGATTTGTTGATCATCAGAGTCTGAGAGTTTTGTTTTGGGAAATCAGGTTCAACATTTTGACCAACTTAAATATAGGAACATACAAATATATACTAATTAAAGGTGCATTTGTAACAATTTGCCCAAAAATATCTTTACAATAGCCTTTTTATTTGACCATTTATGCCTGAAACGTTTTTTTCCTTAGCAGATTAACACCTTAGCTATTCATCATGGGAATTCTTGCAAGCCTCTGGCCAATAGTTTTCGGACTGAATTCGGGTTTGAATTTCCCGCCTTCTGTCTGCGGATGTGACGTCATGTGCGCATATGTAAGTGAACAAGGGAAAATGCAGTTTCATTTTTCGGCCACAGGTGGCAGTAGTGAGTCGAAATTCCAATTTTCTGCATTCAGGAGCTTAAATAAGGATTCACTTAAAATGAATTGCACATAAGAAGAAAAAAGATATCTAAAGATATTTCTTTTTTTTTCCCATTATAGTGTATGTATATAATGTTTCGTGTGATATATCTTTACTAATGCTTAATTCTGAAGTTTTCGGGCCATAGAAACACAACCAATTGGTGATAAAATTAAACTTCAGCCCTGTGGCCCATTTTCCAGTTTAATAATAATAATAATAATAATAATAATGATAATAATAATGATGAGAAATAGATTTTAATTTATAACGCACTTTGCATTTACAATAAATCTCAAAGTGCACAATCATATCTGAACCTAAGAATGAATTGTAAAAATTCTCAACACCACCAAGTTAATGGTTATATTTTCATCATCTCTTCTTATTTGTTTCAACATCGGACTGTGAAAAGATTAGTTTACGTGAAACGTAAACTATGTTGGGGACCACGGGCTTATGAAATGACTGCTGAGGATTGCGGCAGATGCCGTCGCATTTCTCCGGGCTTCTGATGTGAGCTCATGAAGAGCACTTAGTAACGTTATCCTCACTCTTGCCATTGAGACCTGGAAAGCATCCAGCAGTGGATCGGCCTCTTTCAATGTTCTGTTATAGAACAGTGTGTTCTCACCGGCTGTTCCATCCGCCGTTTATCTGCTCCTTCCCCCGCCCCCTCCTCCCTCCTCGCTCCTTGCACAGATGCCAACCCCAGGAGCGGCGGCCAGGCACCGAGTACACTGTGTGCCGTGCCACCGGCTGTGTCGGAAAGTCTGTCAGGTGGATGCTCATTGTTTTGGCTGCTACTGTTATATTTTCCCCACTCTAAGATAAACAGTCTTTGAATCGCCACGTTCCTCTCTGGTAGATGGATTTGCACTTGCTGTCTAAAGAGCAAAGTGAGTAGTAAAAACTGCAATAATAGGAAGGGGTATAAAACACATTGAATTTGAGATGACTGTAACTCTTGTTTTTTTGTCAGTTTTGAAGCGGCTGTTTCTCCCAGCCAAGCTTAGTAGTGGGAAAGTTGTATTAGCTATGTGTGTGGTTCATTTGAATGGAGGCCCAGAAGTAGATATGAGAATATATGGTCGGCTAACGCCTCTCTGTTAGCCGGCTGACAACTAGCAACAAACACAAGGGAATTTGTTAAACTTGGATGCCAGACCGGAATTAGCTTAGCGCTAGCAAGGAGGAGGCTAGTAGCACCGTAGATTGATTTAAAATCAAACGAAAACAAAACAAAACATCTTTTGTTATGACGTTGGCCGCCACCAACTAAAAAAGCACTATATAAGTGCACTCCATTTACCATGTTGAACAAATTTTCATTTGTTAGAGTGTGACATGTTTTTGTGTTCATTTAGTGGCTAATGCTCTAATGCTCTAATGCAGTGGTACCAGTCCACGGGCCACTTTGGACCGGGCTGTGGTGGGCCGTCTTTGATTGTGAGCAGAATGTGGCAACATCAGACTGGTCAGTTGTTTTCTTCAAACGTGGATTCTTCCTGGAGATCTGTGTCCTTGTGCTACCAAACTAGAATCATGTATACTAACTAGACAAATGGGTGGCACTGTAGGGCTGCCAAGATTCGTCAACTAGTCGTGACTACGTCGACGACCAAAAGCGTCGACGGCTAATTTAAATAGTCGACTAGTCAGTTTTACATAATATATATTAGGGGTGTTAAAAAAAATCGATTCAGCAATATATCGCGATACTACAGCACGCAATTCTCGAATCGATTCAATAGGCAGCTGAATCGATTTTTTAACATCCATTTTTGATGGAAAAATATTCAACAAAACGTCTAAATTTCACACCTTAAGCATGGAAGAATGTTATATTAATGGAACATTAAGCCTTAATATTTTATTTCAACGCTGTTCAAATGTGAAAAATGTTACAACCTGTTTGTTAAATACATTAGCTTACAGCTATAAGACTGACGTGTCAGATCAATAAATAATACATTTTCATACAAATCTTACAGTGTACATGTACAAGTTTACTGAATGGTATTTTCGAAATATGAGTAAAAAAAATCGCAACAATCGACTTGTAAATTCATATTTGATTAATCGGTACCGAATCGAATCGTGACCTATGAATCGTGATACGGATCGAATCGTCAGGTACTAGGCAATTCACACCCCTAATATACATCAGCCTTATATTTGTTTTTTTCTTCCAAAACTTCCTCAACCGCTTGTTTGACTGCCTGCCGCTCGTCCTAACTGCCTGCCGCCTGCTCTTACTTGGACACACATGCGCAGTAGCACTAATCCGGGTCAGACGTGATGTCACCAGAACCAAAATACTCTTAGCACCAGCTGTACACAGTATGCTATCATGGCTAACCGACATCGGACTTCGAAAGTTTGGGAACATTTCTGCAAAGACGCTAAAGCGAATAATGTTCAATGTAAAATATATAAAAGACACACCTTGCCTTTCACGGCAGCACATCGGCAATGCATGAGCATTTGAGACAGAAGCACCTTTTGTCGAATCGATCTGACGGCGAGGGACAGTCATCTCAGCCGTTGTAAGTTATTTGGATGGTTAGCGTAGCTAAGTGCTAACGTGGACGTTAACGGGGATGCTTCCAGTATTTAGCACACACTGTGTGATAAAACGTGCAACGTTGTTACAGCGAGGCTAAATTCTGGTACAAAACTGCACTTTAATAAAAGTAGAATGTACTGTTACCTTTCACCTTTCACTATGTTGTCCACCTATGTTGTCACCTCAACTTGCGACTTGAGTTGTTAGACAACAAGTGAGAGCAGACAATGGACAATATAGTCGTCCATTGCTGGAGCTTCTCCATTGCAAGCCGGCAAGACTTCCTTGTTTGCCGAGCTGCTCACTCGACCAATGACAGGCAATTTACAACGGTGGAGTCCCACCCAAGACACGCTTAGGACCGCCCCCTCATTTGAATAACATTTTGACTTGGCAGTATGGCCCAAAACTGCCAAAATTCAAAATAAATAAATTACTAAATAAATAATTAAATGACTAAATAAATAGATAAATAAATGACTAAATAAATTAGGGCTGTTCGATACTACTTTTTTCAGACCGAGACTATACTCAGACCCTCAGTACTCACCGATACCGATACCAACTGCCGATACCAGTAGTACATTTTGACAAATAAAAAAAAAATAATAATAATATGTTTTTAAACAAATATATTTCCTTTAATTTTGACAAAAAAACAACAACAACAACACAGTGACTCTTCAATAGTCTTAACGCTCAAAATAAAACACAAAAATCCTCTTTAAGTTTAAGATTCACAATTTTGAAGTATTTCCAAACCGGTGAAGTTTTGGTGAAAAACTGCTGCAAGCTAGCGCCAGTTACAGGCAAGGAGGACTCACTTCACGTCTTCCCCCTCTATCATCGGTCGCTTGTACTCGTCTGCGTCACGAGAACTCGAGTACTTGAAAAAAGGCTGGTATCGGCCCGATACCGATACCTGGTATCGGTACGCGCCCATCCTTAAAATAATTAGATGAATAAATGACTAAATATATAAATGACAAAAAGTTAAAATAAATACGGATTTATTTCCATTTATATTTATTTTGTTTATATAATTTTCGAATATATATTTTTTTATATTCATTTTTATTTTCTCTTTTAGTCATTTATGTATTTATTTAGTCATTTATTTATTTTGAAATTTGGCAGTTTTGGTCCTCCATACACGGAGGAGTGTGAAAATACTGCTATCGACATTGAATTATCAAGCAAGAATGCCGTAAATTTTGTGTGTGTGTATTATAAAGCTTATTTTCGTCGAAATGTTGTTATATATTATTCGTTGCACTTTCGTTTGCAATGGTGCTACAGTGTATATAGCGACTGACGTATTAGTTATGGACATACAAATCTGCGATCCGCAATAAGTGAACCGTGAAGTAGAGAGGGACCACTGTATAATGTAATGAAAGTCAGTCGAAGTCGATTAATCGATGACGTCAGTGATAATTTTTCAGCCCGGTATGGAGCTCCCCAATCTTTTCGGCCCCCCACAACAACTCTGTTCAACAAGGTTGAATCTTCATCAAATCTTGATAAAAGTTATGAAAATCATTCCGCCTGGCTGTGTCACGCTAACAATAGCCGGACACACTCTCACTCCAGCAGCATTGTCACCACAGCCCACTCTACTCGCACACAAGCACACGGTCATACATCCTAAAATATAGCGTCCCCAAACTGGAGATTTACTTTCCCTCATAATGGAACACAAGGTCAGCGCGTGTTGATGCTGCCAGCGTTTGCGTGGGAGAGGCTCGTCCGCCTGCGCACTTTATTTTTTATTTTTTTACTCCCCCGTCAGCACTCACAGATCGTCCAAGGCTACGGTGACCAAGACCCAAGCCCGCGCTGCGAGGACTCAACGTTCCACTGAGCCGTGGGGAGGTCATTATCTCTTTCTGGCTCTCTCCCTGTCTCTCTCTCTCTTCCTTTCATTCTCCTCCCTGGGTGAGCGCTTGCAGGGTCAAGCACACCCAAAGCAAAACATGGAAAATAATTCCGTATTGATCTTCGTGCGGATCGGTGTATTGACTTGATGGATCGGGTCAATTCGCTTCAAACCCACGCACAAGCTGGGTGGGGGTGGGGGTGAACAGTTCAGCCAAAGAAAATTACTGCTGTTCAATAAAAAGGGTTTGTCAACAAATTGTATTTATTTTTCTTTTATAAGTGTACAATATAAGAGTTGATATATTTTTTTAGTTGACGTAATGTAATATGGTCAAAAGTGGAATTTCTACAGTGTATTTAAATTTAGCATTTAAATTTAGCGTTAGCATCCAGTTGGTTCGCACAGCAAGACCGTTTTACACTATTCGCATCCCAACCACTGTCATCAGGAAGGGCCAAACATATCAAGCCAGTTACTTGCTGTGGTGGCCCCTGACTGATGGGGCCTAAACCGAATGTCAAACATCTGCTAATTTTGGAAGTGGAATTTTTAGAGTACTTTATATATTGTTTTAGGCTGCCGCTTTACACAATCAGGGTATTGGAGCCGATCACTGATGAGTGAGTTAATAAAAATATATATATATATATCGATCACTGATCTGATCAGAAGATGGACCAATCTATCCAATCAAATCTAAATGAACAACTTGATTACGTGTTCTACTCATGTGGTTCTTGGCGTCGCCAGGCACCACATTGGTGGCCCCTGATGTGAAAGAAGAACCCTTACCCCGGGTTTTCACCGGATGCGGTTGCGGTGCGGTTGCGGTGCGGTGCGTCTTGACTGCGTGCTCCGGACGGGTCAATTTTTTTGTCAATCCACACCGGCTCCGCACAGCTGCGGTCCGGCAGCTCCGTCGCCGCCCACTTCCCAACGTGTCTCGCGGGACCGCGCGCGCGCGATCATGTGGCATTTCACAACGACAAACATACAGAAAGTCTGTGCTCAACAGAGAAGCAGAAAGAGAGGTGGACTTCTTTTGATTTAACCTTTTCTTCTTCTTCTGCTATGAGATTCCATGCAGCATCCTTTTTTTGGTTGTCCTTGTAAAGTATATTAATAACGAGAGTCGGGTCAGTGCGGGTCCACTCTTTATTTCTGTCTTCCGCGTCCGGCTGCCGCTCAGTACGGCAAGCGAGACGGGCACAACAAGCAATCGCGAACATCAAACTCACAATACATTACAGTCCTTATAAAAAGGATGTGCCGTGTCATATATTATTTTGTGGTTTTCCACCTCCAATATAAACCTCTCCTCGTCCATGTTCGCTGGTGTCTAAACCGTGAATGAGCACATGGCCCGGCGACGCCCACGTCACGTTTTGATGAAAAACTTGCGAAATAGGAGCTGGCGAGTGTTTTATTCTGAAAGGTAACCGGAAATTTATTTTGAAACTGCCTCGGTCTTCCTGTCCCGCTCGATGTGTTTTGTGCTAGCTTGCCATTTGCCGGAGGCCTACCGCTGCGGCGTCCGGCAAAAATAGAAAATAGGTCTATCCTTGCGGAAGGCTTGCGGCACGCCGCAGGCCTTCCGCAGTCGACACGCAACGCACCCGCAAGCGGTGTAAACTGCACCATTCGAATGAATGGAATCTAATTGCTTGCGTCGCCGGACCGCACCGCAACCGCATCCGGTGAAAACCCGGGGTTACCCCATCAAACTCCATGTTGTCCTCCAATTTCAAAACTATGGGGCCTATTCGCTAAAGCTTTGAGAAAGAGAGAGAGAGAGAGAGATAGGGAAGTGTAATTTTTATAGTGTATTTAGATTTTATTTGGCAATTTTAACTCATTCACTGCCTTTGACAAGTATACTTGTCAATTGTATTTTTTAGAGCGGTGCTAAATGGGGGCGAATCTGAGCATGCTCCACTGTAAATATCAAACTTGGAAACAACTTTACTGATGCCCAACCACCGGTAGATGACATCATTGCCCCATTTTATAGGAAATAAACACAGTTTCAGAGTCCATGGGAGAAATGGCTGTATTTTGGCAAACCTACATTTTTCTGCTGTCAATTATAAAAGAACGGGACGGGACAAAAAGTAGGGAGTCTATTCTGTTATTTGGTAGATTCGGTTTATATATAATTATTGAATGTAATATCACGTGAGTATTGGAAATGTAAAAATTTTCTATAATGACTGGCAGTGAATGAGTTTCGCTGACATAGATTTTTTTTTATTATTATTATTTCCTATTATTTCATTTGTAATTTTTTTATTGACATTTTTAATACTGGATTTACCGCAATGTATTCACAAATTTTAGTTTTCTGCAGAACAATGTGGGATTAATACATCCATCCATCCTTCCATTTTCTTGACCGCTTATTCCTCACAAGGGTCGCGGGGGGTGCTGGAGCCTATCTCAGCTGGCTCTGGGCAGTAGGCGGGGTACACCCTGAACTGGTTGCCAGCCAATCGCAGGGCACACAGAGACACAATGTGGGATTAAAAAAATGTAATTCCACATTTTATAGTCATTTTCCTATAATTGGTTGGCAACCAGTTCAGGGTGTGATGGATGGATATTTATTTTCATTTTTGCAGATCAAAGTAGAAGTGTATTTCGAATTTGTCATTATAATTTACAGACCAATGTAGCTTTTATCCCCTCAAGTGCATTTTGATTTTAAAGAAACCCACCAAACTCGTCACATCATGTATAGGTGTCCCAATATATTTAATCTGGAGTAGTTCCATTCGTTGCAGCCCAAACTTAATGTGTCTGTGACGGTGGGAAGAAAGAAGTCTGTTGTGTGTCTCAGGCGTCTTCCCTTCCACAATGGCGCCTCTCCTTTCTTGTTTCTCTCTCGGCCACCTTGAATCGGTTGTGAGTGACGCGCGGACAAAGAGGCCTCTCAGCGTCTCGACGCGCGGGCCCTCCTCCCCCTTCCCTGCCGACTTCCTTCAGCGGAGCGGTCAGCCGGATCCATCATCTCCGTCTTCCTGACCCCGGGAGTGCGGCAGTGCTGCGTCGGCGGCGACCCGCCCCCGTTATGTCCCTTCCATTGACCCCCCCATCCCCAATTCAACCCTACCCGAAACACGCCGGCCTGATTAATAAGCACCAGGTTGCCCCCGGTGACGTGCTTAATTCCCATCAGGCATCAGCAGGAATCTTTTTGTCTTAATGGGACAAAGGGAGTGTGGATCTGAGGCTTTTGTTGGTGGGCTTGGTCCCCCCCCCCCCTCCCACACACACACACACCTCCCACATTCAGACAAAACCTGGCTGATAGGGCAAAGTGACAGTAAACCTGAATGAAGGGCCGATAGACCTCTTCATCCTGCAGACAGATGGACCCTGTGAAGAGAGGCTTAATAAGCCAAACAATACATTTGAATTGAAGTCACTTCACTGAGAAGAAACCCCCAACCAACCACCGGGCCGCAGGCTACTATGGTCCTGGCTATGGCAGGCTACACAGTTGAAAGAAAGAAAAAAAAAAAAGTGTAAAAGTAGTTGCAGTTAAGCCGAGGCTTAAAACATTTTATTGTGAAAAGTGACAGGATTTTCTCTGTTTTAACAGTCTATGACGGATTCTTGTCGCATGCTAATTATCTCGGTCACTAATGCTAATATTAAATCCCCAAGCTAGGAAAATGAGTAAAACAGCTGTTTACATTAAAAAGTGAATGCCTTAGTACATTAAAATTAGGGCTGGGTATTGCCGCCAATCTCACGATACGATACGATACGTATCATGATACAGAGGTCACGATTCGATACGTATCGCGATACATATGTATCCCAATACTTGTCCTTCAAGGTGATACGTATCCCGATATTTCACATTCATTTACTTGAATTTTATAATAACAGTCATATGTATACCTAAAGGTTATGTTTATTAAGCTGGATGACAAAAATGTTTTTGTTAGTAGCTCTTCTGGTTTCCCAAAATATACGAAAATTGGTGCATTAAGACACATGTGCAATGTTAAGTTTATAAGTAAATAAATGTTGATATTCTTCCTCTGCTTTAATTTTTCTTACCTATTTAAAGTTAACGAGCAATATCGATTCTGACACCTGCGTATTGATACGTGTGTTGTAATGAGGCCCGCAACGATATATTGCCGTATCGATTTTTTTGAGCACACCCCTAAAATAAATATGGCTTCATCTTTATTGTACGAATGAAAATACCACTCCTATGGTATCATTCATGATAAGTGTTACCATAGTGACCATATTATAATATTTAAGAAATCATCAGGCCAAGCAGCGAGCTAGGAACAACTTTTTAATGCCGATTTGTAACAGCTAAAAACCACAACATGCTAACCATGCGTAGCTTACGAAAAAGTCTCATGTTGCGTTCACGGCCCCTCCAGACCATGGGAAACCACAGAACCCGTGGGCCACACACTAGGGTTGCTAACTTGCTACAATAGTAAAACGTTGTTGTTGCCATTGTTGGTGTTACACCCCCCCCCCCCCCCCCCCCCCCACACACACACACACGAAAATTATGGATTTATATGGATCATTGGGGGCCACTGTTTTAGAGATTACCCTCCTCCAACACACCTGATTCAAAGGATCAGCTCATCAGCAACCTCATCAGAAGCCTGATAATGATCCTGATCATTTGATTCATGGGTGTTGGAGGAGGGAAACCTCTAAAACATGCAATACAGCAGTCCTCCAGGACCTGGGTTTGAGATTTATGGTATAAACATTCCACTTTGGTCTACAAAATTTTAATAATTAATCTTTTAAAAAAAATGTATTTCCATATAGTTCCACTTTTGCAGGAGAATTAAATTAGCAAAATAAAGAATTTGGAAATTCACATTGATCTGCAAAATTAAACAAAATAAATTTAAATGAAATCTGAATACATTTATAGAAATCCCAATTTTGTCTGAATTTTTTTTAATGAATATTTAACAAAAATCAAACAATATACACTCAATTAAAACAATAAAAATATTTTTTTGTGCGCCAAACTCAGTAAAATAAAGAAATAAAAATATTCCACTTTGCTCAATTGCACTACTTCTAATTCTACTTTTCGAAATAAAAATTAACTTTGAAAAATGATTGGTCATTAGGCCTATCGACACCATTCTTCATGACTGATTGGCTACCAGCCAACCTCAGTGCACAGCCAAACAAGCATTCACACTCACATAATCACATCGAAGGACTGTTCAGAGCCTTGAATGAAGCGAACATGCATATTGTTCTATCTCTTGACTAGATGTCGAAACCCCACGCAACCACAGTTTGAGCATGCAAACTCCACAGAGGAAGGACCCGTGTCTAGATTCAAACCCAGAACCTCTAGACTGTGACACAGACACGCCAACCACTAGGCCAGTGTGCTGCCCCATGATGTCATTTTCGCATTTGATACAACATTGATGAAGGAATAGTTCAGATTAAGCTGACCGATGAATGAACGGATTGCGTTTTTCTGTGCGTTTCCCTCACGCGAGTTCATCTTGTAATGGCATCAGGAGTGCAAACTGGAACCTGACCCCTGCGTGAGCTCTTCAGTCATCTGATAAGAGGCAATGTTTTGATAGGCCTGGCACGCTCAATGTGATGCACGGCTCTCCTTTTACACCCTCTAACAAATACCAGCGACACTTTACGGCCCTGCGGGGGACAAGGCCTGGTCAAGCGTCAACAAAGGTTTGCTGTCGGAGTAAAATGTCTCCGAAAAACGCGTTCAAAAAAAAAAAAAGAAAAAGAAATGCTTTTGTTCAACCTCCACCCCACACACCAAAATGACATTCTGCTCAACCCATCTCGCCCTTTACCATTGACCGACGTTTGACCACGACCACTGACAGGTTTACTGTATGAAATAGAACTCAATTCAATATGGCAGCCCTGAATACGTCCATAAAGGCATTAGGGTCCTGTGTGTATGCGTGTGTGTCTGTTGTCCTGGCCTGGCCTGAACTGGCGTTCAACCCGTCAGTGTTGTAAAATGCAGATTGGGTTCACTGGCAGGCCTTCTTGATTTTTTTTTTTTTTATTGCACAGTCATGAACGGCCATTGTAAAGCAGCATCACTGCCATGCACGCGTGCTCTCGTGCGCATTCTCATACAATATCAGGGTTCAATATTCGGAAATTATTTGCATTAAATACGGTGTATACAATTAATAAAAAATGATGTATGTATTTTGCTGAATTCAATAAAAAAATAATTGTAAATTTAAAACTAAAAATAAATGTAAAAATATATATTTTGGGCAGGGGCGGCACGGCGGGTGAGTGGTTAGCACGTCCGCCTCCCAGTACTGAGGACTCGGGTTCGAGTCCAGGCTCCGGCCTTCCTGGGTGGAGTTCGCATGTTCTCCCCGTGCTGCGTGGGTCTTCTCCGGGTACTCCGGACGAACTCCCACATTCCAAAGACATGCATGGCAGGTTAATTGGGCGCTCAGAATTGTCCTTAGGTGTGCTTGTGCGTGTGGATGGTTGTTCGTCTCTGTGTGCCCTGTGATTGGCTGGCCAAAAATGGTTTATAAAAAAAAAAAAAAAAAAAGGTGCACCCAAAGCATTTTTGAAGCTGATCTTGAACCATTTGCTGTATCAGCATTTTTTTTAAGATAACTCTTACAATTTTTGCCACGTAAGTTTTGACCCCAAAAATAGATGTATTATTATTATTATTATTATTATTATTATTATTATTATTATTATTATTATTGTTATTGTTATTTAATGTCACTAATCAACTTAAAAAAAAATTACCTTGGCCCATAAAAATGAAATAATTACATTTATAAAAAAAATAAAAAATAAAAAAAATAAAATAAAAAAAAGGTGCACCCAAAGTATTTTTGAAGCTAATCTTGAACCATTTGCTGTATCAGCATTTTTTTTAAGATAACTCTTACAATTTTTGCCGCATAAGTTTTGACCCCAAAAATAGATGTATTATTATTATTATTATTGTTATTTAATGTCACTAATCAACTTTAAGAAAAATTACCTTGGCCCATAAAAATGAAATAATTACATTTATAAAAAAAAAATAAAAATAAAAAAAATAAAATAAAAAAAAGGTGCACCCAAAGTATTTTTGAAGCTAATCTTGAACCATTTGCTGTATCAGCATTTTTTTTAAGATAACTCTTACAATTTTTGCCGCATAAGTTTTGACCCCAAAAAATAGATTTATTATTATTATTATTATTATTATTATTATTATTATTATTGTTATTTAATGTCACTAATCAACTTAAAGAAAATTACCTTGGCCCATAAAATTGAAATAATTACATTTATTAAAAAAAAACAAATATATATATATAAATAAAAATCACAATTCTAATTTGGATTGAAATTTAAGATGCATAAATATTTAACAAAAAAAATACAACTTGCAAAAAAATAAACATGCAAGAAAAAATGAAAAACAAGAAAGACCACTCTACTGTGGTAAAATACTTAGGATCCGGGGCCATAGTGTGTGGCAAGGTCACCTCTTCCAATCCGGACACAAAGGCGGTGAATTAGCCCAAGCAACCCCCCCGCCTGCCCCCTTGCTCCCACGTACCCCTCCCAGCCTCCCCTTAGCTCACCCCCTGGTTTTGAAATGAGCTTTATAACTGGACAGTAAACTTCCAGTGGCTTAATGATGATGACTTCTTCATGTGCCCAAATGCTCCTTTTGTCCGGGCTTAAGACCCGCACCCACCCCCGCCGCTGCCCACCGCTCCCTGCCCCCGCTCCTTCTGGCCACAGCAGGCCTGCTTCACCCCAACGGCTACAGAGAGAGAGAGAGAGGGCCGAGGGCTATTATCTCCACTCTGTGTCGCTGTCGACTTCAGCAATGGCATTCACTGGGAATGTTTGCCTTTGTTTGGTATGACCTTAGCTCATCTGCTATCCCCACTAGCACACATTTGCACTTCAGGGCCCAGCAGGCGGTGTCGGGTCAGGGATGTAGGGGGGGGTGTCCGAGAAGCTTTTTATAAGGAAATGAGATCCGCGGATTGCGGTGCGAGTCCTCACACCTTCGGTCGCGGGAATTTCGGCATGGGCGGTTGTTTTTGTTTTGCTTGCTGTTGTTGCGGTTTGGTTTTTGGTGACGGTACGCGAGGGGAGACGTGTTAATTGGCACCTCGCTCGCTCGCTGTACTTCCTCTCCCCACCTGATGCTCATTGCTCATCTGTGGATTTGTCAGTTGAACCTCGCGCTCCTCATGTTGCAGTGTCAGAGCCGCCACTTGTTGTCACAGCTGTTAGACTCAGATGCCGCCCCGCCACCACCACCTTCACGTACCTTACAAACAGAGGTACAGTAAAGAGCCAACCTATACGGCTAATTATTAGACTTTAAGACAGCCTCACACCCACTTTAACACATCCATAATCTAATATTAGAGGGATACTTGACTCATTGAGCCATTTTCAGCAGTAAAAAAGTCAATATTTTGTCTATAATTGTGGTAACTTCATTATTTTTCATGTACAATGAATACCTTTACAAAGTATTTTTTCTACCTGCTGTCAACTGATGATGACATCACCTGTGCTGAGGAAGTAGGTTCAGCTTACCAGAAAACAGGTGAGTCATGATTGGCCGTCACCAGTGTTGTCAGCCTTTGTGAGCTACCTTTTCGTGTGGAGGTTGTTTGATTAGAAGACTGTCACATATGATGCAAAAACATACAGTCGTTTGCAAATTGTGCAGGAAAACTGTTGCCGTTAGAGTTGAGAGGACATGACAAAAGACTCTGTTACCGTGACCGGTAACTCACCATCTAGTTGGCTTGAGTTTGTGATGCTAACTGGCCACGAAGCTAACGAACGAGACGGCGTGCGCGTCGCTCTCGAGCAGAGGAGTAAACATGCACATTTGGGTTATTCGTACATGCGAGTAAAGTCTACAAGCAATCACAGCATTTTCTCGCTCTTCCCATTGACCAATCAAAGACATAAACGGCAAAATAATGGAGGAGGTTTGCCGGTTACGTAAAAAAATAAAATAAATAAATAATAATAATAATAATAATACATTAAAAAAAAAAGCTTATCTGCATGACTGTAGTTCAGCTCTGGTACTTGAGAAAATAGAAATGTTACAGTGTCAACCAGCCTACATGTAAATGTTATAGTTACAGTTTGTAACCAGCTTGCAGGTGTAATGTGTTATACTACAACAATTTATGTACTGTAAAACCAGAGAAACAGAAACAAATAAACATGTTCATGTTTCAAGTTCATGCAATTTCATAAGTAGGCTATTATTCAAGTAACCGGTAGTCATTTTTATGTTAAGGCAGCAAAGGGCGGAAATTGGTACAAAAAAGTAACTGATAAGTTACTTTTTTGAGTAACTTAGTTTCTTTGACAATAAAGTAATCAGTAAAGTAAGTAGATTACTTTTTTTGAGTAGTAATCACTAATCAGTAATCACATTACTTTTTCAAGTAAACTGCGACAACACTGGCCATTATCGATATATCGATATCGAATCGATGTTCCTTTTCATAGCCCAATATCGATTCATAAAACCATGAATCGATTCTTTTAATATATTTTTTTTTACCCTGTAAATTAATGTGCCAAATAGGGCCCAACTGATTAATAGGCCACCGATTATAATTGGCCGATTATTGGCCTTCAAACATCGGCCAAAACAATTGAGCTAAAGGCTGATTATTTTCCCCTTAAAACATTATCAAAGAAAGACGAAGTTTCCGACACTATGAAAGTACCCTGAATACACCATTTTGCTTGCATCTAGCAACTAGCAAGTGTGTAGCGTATGTTATTCTGTTGTCACGAGGCGTCCTTTAAGCTGTTTAATGACACCACACTTGGAGTTAATTCTAAAATTATATACACAATGTTAAGAATTACATCAACTCTATATTTAAATACAAAATGCGTTTCGTTTTTAAAACATTGCTAGCCTAGCGCAAACAGGAAGTTAGCAAACGCTAACGGAACGTTAGCATCAACTTCGGGAGTGTTTTTCCTTCAAATAATGAATCGAATCGGGCCCTTCTGAATCGAATTGAATTGATTTTGGAAATCTGAATCGATACCCAGCCCTAAATGTTCACTACTTTTCAGAGTGCTTTGTGGGCCATTTTGAGTGCCCTACATTTTCGCTCCCTGGACATTCGGACACCACTACAAAATGGCACAGTTAAAATGGATCTTTGACGTCTATAGTCGTCAAAATGGATGAATAGATTTTTATTATTTTTTTTAAGATAATGGGAGCCTAAAGTGCTCTATCATTCGTTAGGCCGCTGCTGAGTCAGCTAAAAAACAAACTCCTCTGGAAATTCCGGAGAGGAAGAAGCCTTTCTCCCGTTGCCCCTCCCCACTGGTGGCGTCATGTGACTCATCATTCCTCAGGTGGCGGCGGAGATCCTTCCTCCTTTGTGCGGGCCTTAATCCGGGAAAGGGGGGGGGCTCAATGTGAGCGGTGCTGAGGGACGGCTTTAGGGGCGGGAAGCCATTCAATCCGCACTCTTTTGTTGTTGTTTTTTAAAAGGCTTACTCATTATCTGCGTTTTAAATGGTCTATTTAGGATGCTGCGCCAGGGAGGATGGGACGGTGGTAGGGGGGCTTGTCAATGTCAGGAGCTCAGGCGTAAATCACGCTGACAGCTCTTTTCCCATCGCTTGAACTTGCGCTCACTTTTCCGCCGTGAGATATCCGCTTATTATGAGCACAAAAACGCCACAGCCAGACACCCTTTCACAGTCTCACTCAAGCCCGCTGTTTGGACAACTGCGGCCGGTAAAAAAAAAAAAAAAAAAAAGAAGAAACAAGCGTGTGAAAGCCTCCCGCAGGATCCCCCTTAATGGAGGCAGCCATTGGCCGGCATGGCATTTACAGCTGTTCCCCCTCGCGCTGACTTTGCCCCTCGTATAACCATTGGAGGGGAGGTGCGAAGAGCCGCGCACGACTTGATTAAAACAACTGTTTGAGCGCGTCTGCGGTAATGAACTGGAACGCGGGGCTAACGGCATTTACTGTACACAATCCGGGGTGCGTTCAATTTCTAGACAGGGTTCTTGTCATTAACTGATGTGTACGGGTAAATATTGGCATGAAGCTATCAACTGTGCTTCCCCGCCATCCGGAATTTCTGTTTACCCGACAAATTCTTGGCTCGGCTCATTAGCGGACAGGAAAAGCGAACACAAAAGAGGCCTTAGTGTTCAAAAGTGGTCCAAAATACCACACAATGGGAACTTGGCAACGCAACTCATCGGCATTGCCAATATCATTATAAAGTGCGTTTGGTGACCACATCACAGTCAATCAGTCGTCATGAACGTGTCGCAGAATAATAATGGAACTCTTAAGGTCTTATTGTAAGTGGCCAAACATTTGCACACAAACCAAAACAATCTCCTCAAAATGTATTTCCTTCATTTTAAACCTCTTTCTCTTCATTTGCTATACCTGATTTTGGCATGTTCCACACAATGCTCTGCTAACTAGAGCAGGGAACGGTATGTAGATTTTTTTCTTTTAAATATTTAGTTTTACAAACACCCAGAAATGCTTCAGGAAACACTGATAAATATTCGGTCTGTTTTCCAACAAATAACCGGGGAAATGGGAATTGAACTCCTTGAAAAAATGGGAAAAAAAATATTGAAAAAAATTAATCTGTGAATATGCAAATCCACGGCTGCGTGACCCTATGTGGCCCCCTAATGATGAAAAGTTGTGGCCCCCTTCAGCGTTTAAATTGCCCATCACTGAACTAGAGTGTATTCGGTAAATGACACATGAGTCATTTTAATTAATCACGTGTATTCAATTTTCAGACTTAAGCCCAATTCACACTGACTGCGGAAAAGACGCGGTGCGTTTTCCGTACGGCTTCTGCACGCAAGAACACGTGGGGTTCACGCTGGAGTGTTGAGTTCACTCGATAACAACCGTGTATATAGAGTCCTACGTTGTGTAAACTATAGCCACGCTTGCCTGTTGTCACATCGATATGCTTTGTGGACATTATTTCTGGGACTTTTACCATGGGTAAGTACGTTTTGTAGGGGTGTGAATTGCCTAGTACCTGACGATTCGATTCGTATCACGATTCACAGGTCACGATTCGATTCGATACCGATTAATCCCGATACGAATGGTCACGATTCGATACCGATTAATCCCGATACGAATTTATAAGTCGATTGTTGCGATTTTTTTTTCATATTTAGAAAATACTAATCAGTAAGCTTGTAGAGTGTAAGATTTATATGAAAATGTATTATTTATTTATCTGAAATTTCAGTCTTATAGAGGTTGTAATCTGTTTCATGTTTGAACAGCATTAAAATAAAAATATTAAGGCTTAATGTGCCGTTCATATAACATTCTTCCATGCTCAAGGTGTGAATCCTAAAAAAAAAAAAAAAAAAAAAAAAAAAAAAAAAAATCGATTCTGCCGATTATTGAATCGATTCGAGAATCGCGCGATGTAGTATCGCGAAATATCGCCGAATCGATTTTTTTTAACACCCCTAACGTTTTGTGTTTAAATTATGATATTTTGTCATGTTTAATTTATGCCATCTGCTGGCCATAGTTGGGTGGTGTTTTTGATTCCACAACACATTGATCAGGCAGAGCTACACTGAGACGTTGCTCCTAATGTCATTTCACGTTTATGGCAGCATACATCGTGATTTTACTAATCGTTATTAAACGTTTTTGGCAGTCAAAGAGTTATGATCAATTCGATTAATAAATAAGAATCTCGATTCTTTTATGAATCGATTTTTTGGCACACCCCTAATCCCTAATATATACACTTGTGTTTTGTATTTTTCATGGCATGTGTAGTTGGGTACAGTCAAGTTAGCATATCCAGATTTTCCCCAATACTGTTATAGTGTTACAGCAAACATTTAATCCAAACCATTAAGATCACCATTGGAAATGAGGACATTTATAAAAATTAAGTATCAATATTTTTGTCCTTATATTTAAGTGTAGACTCTACATTTGTACCTCTGCCAAGGAGGTTTTTATTATATCACAATTGTACAAAAAAAACAACACTACTGTCTAAAGTACAGTACTTAAATCTTGCAATTTATTTTTGCTTCTGTCAACATTTTCCGTAAGTTATTAGTTTGGTTGAACCTTAATGACAAAAATCAGAAGTTGTACTCAACGGAAATTTATACAATTTGGTTACGAGTAGATTGTTGGGCCTTGGCTGAGGTCAACCAAGTAATTGTGCATAAAGTGTGGGCCAAGGAAGAAACCGTTACATTTTGGTGTAGATCTGCT
Organism: Festucalex cinctus; assembly: GCF_051991245.1. Classification (NCBI taxonomy): domain Eukaryota; kingdom Metazoa; phylum Chordata; class Actinopteri; order Syngnathiformes; family Syngnathidae; genus Festucalex; species Festucalex cinctus. Next base: position 14,530,988 of record NC_135411.1, on the reverse strand, counting down.
TAAAGATGCAGTCTCATAGCGTTTCCTTTTTTGTAAACACATTGAGAAACTTTAAAAGTTATTGTGCTTTTAGGAGTTGCTTGATCCAAACCAATGAGATCACCATTGTTGGCAACTACAAACCAAAGGATGTTTGCCAGAGAATTATGACTTTTCCCCTGATTCTACATGCACTTTTCACATTTTACCTCTTCCAGGGATGTTTTTTTCTGAAGGATTGTGGGAAAAAAAGAGGCAACAGATCTTTTCGTCAGTGTGACAATAAATGTGGAAGGTCTTCATAGTTACAAAGACCTCCTTCAAGGCCATTGATCCATCCATTTTCTATGGCGCCTGCATGTCCTCATTGGTATCACGGGTTAGCTGGAGCCTATCCCAGCTGACGGGTACACCCTGAACTGGTCGCCGGCCAATCACATATAGACAAGCCAGCATTCATACTCAGGTTTTTGGAATGTGGGAGAAACTGTTGTTGTAGAAAAATATTCAATGTTCATTTGGATGGTTGAAAGTAGTAAACAAGAACATTTGTCAAAGAGTTTAGTTTTTATTTTAACCATTGCCAATGAGTATCTGTTTTTTATTTTGCACTTTTTTTGCACCTGCATGAAGGTACCATTCCAGTTTTTTGGTTTGTGTTTGTAGGCTTTACTTGAAATATTTCACTTCACAATAGATCCAGATCAAGTGAACAATGATGTTGGAAACACAAAAGGAAAAATTGTCAAAGAATTATTTTATGGGCCGAAAATAACTGGCAGTTGATCTTGGAATTTCTTTTCACGTTTGTTAACTCATTTACTCCCAATAACGTATAAATACGTTTTTTTAAATGTTCTAAGTGTCTCAAAGACGTATTTATATGTTTTTTTATGCTAGAGCATACAGAAGGCTTTGATGCAGCCTCTCAACTGCAAAGAACGGTTGCAGAAATGGTAGTTATTACACAAACGGCCAGCAGGTGGCAGCAGAGCAAAGGCGATCAACCAGGGCCATCGAGAAAAAAAGCTAAATTACTGACAATTTTGAATAGGTTTGTGAAAACTGATGAAATTTAGCTCTCTTCTAATGCTAATTGCTGCAAAACTGAAACAGATGGAAACTTACTTTTTTTCCTGATGAAAGAAGAGACTTTAATCTTTCTTTTGATAGGTTCCATGTTTTTATAGCAATAGAACACAATATTCTGTGGGCCTTGCAAAATCAGTCAAAATCCAGTAAAACGGCCAGGAGCGAACGGGACTTCTGTGAAAATGGCTGGGAGTGAATGAGTTAATAATCCTCAGGATAGATTAGGCACAAAAGATGAGCCGAGATGTAACAGGGGTTCACTGACATGACAAGAAATGAAATCAGACATGTAGGAGGTGTGTATCTGTAAAGGAGTAGATTGTTGGACCCCGGCGGAGGAAAACCGAATGCCGCTTAATTGCATAATCTGTAATAGGGCGCCATTTGCAATTGGAACTGGCAATTGTGCCATGTCACCGGCGTGGGCTATTTCCTGATAACTGCTGCAAATCCCTCATTCTGCCATCAACATCCGCCTGTCGCTCGTTTCCGTTTATTTATTTTGCGGAGGATGACTCACTGGTATTTATAGCAGGAGAGTGAAAGCCCCCCCCCACTACAACCCCCCCTAATTCTAACCCTTCCACGCTTGACGTGGGGGTCAATCCTGGTGACAAAATGCTGCCTGACGTTCCGGCTCCTGATACATTCACAACTGCACCTCCCCACTAAATAAAACCTTGAAGTGATTCCATCCAAAGTCAAACCCCCTCCCTTAATTCACCCAACTTGACACAGTGGCCTACGCTGGCGTGCTGGGGGGTCACGCGTGGCAGACCTCAGGAAGATGAAGCCCCCCCCCCCCCCCCCCCCCCCCTCTTTTAACCATCTTTCTTTCCACGAAGACCCCCAGCAGCACCCCCAAATGCCCCCCCTTTGCAGAGCATCTGTCACCACAGGGGCTCAGATGAATGCATTCTCCTCCTCCACCTCCTCCTTGGCAAATGGCACAGGCAGGACAGAGGAGGGCACCTCGGGGGAGTAGGGGGGAGTGAGGGGAGGGGTCTATGTCTGTTTGTTTGCATGCAAGAGAGAGAGAGAGAGAGAGAGAGAGAGAGGGAGGAAGATTCCCATTGCAGCCTGACTGACTGACTGTGTGTGTCATGAGAGGACACACAGCTCCACATGCCTGCTTTTGGACTTTCCACAAGGATTTACTCCCAATGGACTAACACCTCCCAGGAGCAGTTTTTGGAGGGGATTTCTTCTGCGCAATTTGGGATTCTGAAAGCTTCAAAAAGTCATGCAAGGTAGAGAAAACTATTCTTAACAGGCTCTAATGAGAGAGGCTTTTAACGCCTCATCTGGGGGACATGGTGAGATGTTAGTCCTTTTTCTCCCCCTCCTAAACCCCCCCCCCCTTTTTTTTTTTTTTTTCTGCTTTTCTGATGTTAACAGAAGCCTCTTTCCTGCATGACACTGAGCACTCCTGATGCTTATCTGGTTTTATTAATACGTGCGTGAGCGTGTGACGTCTTATAACCAGGGCCAGCGGTGCAGCCAGCTGAGCGTCGTTGAAGCTCTCCCGTTTTATTTCTCACCCTGATCCTGTTGGTGTAAAATATGGGAAAGTGTGCCGGTTTGAATGCGAAAGCAGGCTCCAATTCAATTGAATTTGGCAGCCTGCTCTTCTAATGCAATTAGAAGGGAGAGACAAAAGACGACTGAATGCAAACTGAAAAGCAGTAATGCAAAGTGGTTGTATTGACATATTAGGTCTATATTAAGATCACGGATTTTTCTTTGAAAATGTCAAAGATGCATTTAGTCTTAATTAATTTGTCACTAAGCCCAACCCCTCTCAGCATAATGATGAGAGATCTGTATTTAAAAAAAAAAAATACTCTTATATGTGCAAATTTAAATGTTAGGTAGTATTCTTTTTATATCATTGTTAATAATATATTATTTAAATAATTTTATTATTTATGATAAGTGTTATGTGTTATCACAACTAAATGTATATTGAGCTATTATATTATTTTTAGTTTATTTATATATATATATATATATATATATATACATACATACATACATACATACATACATACATACACAAATTTTAAAAAATTATATTATAGTATACTACATATTTTATCATCTTCATTACTGTAATGAGTTTGAAGCTTAGTTTAAAACAGTAAAATGTTAATGTGTTGTTATTTTTATAAGAATTTTACAAAAATATATTTTACAATAATATATTTGTCAAATTTTAGATACTGTATGTGTTTGTATTATTCTTTTTTATTATAAATAATTGAATTATTTTTTTAACCAGGCTTATCACAAATAAATATTTTTTTCTGTATTATACATTTTTTGATTGTATTTGTTATCACTCATTAGTTAAATACAGGTTTATCACATACAGGATCAGAATTCAAGTGAAGTATTGTATTTTTTTCCCTCTTATACATCCAAGATTAAGATTATCAATAAAATATGTTTTGACATCTTGTTCATTATTATTATTGTTATGGTGATGGTGACTGCCAACTTAAAACCAGGGTTATCACAAAAAAAATGTTTTGACAATAAGTATTATATATTTTATTGTTAGCATCATTTTTTCTTAAAATCAGGATGATCACATGCTGTCAATATTTGCATTTTCTATGAGTTTAAAACGTTTATATTTTTAATTATTTATGTTTCAATTAATTATTATTTACATGCGTTTACAAAAAGGCTTATCACAAATTAAATCTAATTTATTATATTTGACAAATGATGATATATGTACAGTATTTTCATATAGTAGGCATGTTTATTTTTATTTTTGTGGGTTTAGAACCAGACAGCACAAATGAATTTGATCCAAATCGTGAGCAAATTTATGCTAACTTAAATTTTGTTGAATTACTAATACCTAAATAAATTGCACAAGCATGTATGCAAATGAATTAAATAGATTTGTGTTTGTGTTTGTGTTTTATATAAAAATATTCTTTTAAGTAGAGCTTGAACATAGAGTAGCATTTATTATAAAACATAAAATCCCTTGCCTGTTGAAACACAGCAATTTCATATTCAAGTATGGAATTTTGGTCCTGAAAGTTAGATAGTGATGAGAAAACACTTGAGTCGGAACGAAAATGGAAAAAAAGTCGACTCCATGAAGGAGTGTGGTCCTGACTTGAAGTGGAATGAACACTATTTGGTCAGTGGGCTCATTTACTCCGCATTCCTGCTAAGTACAGTTCGTCCTGGTGTCACGACTGGAAAAACTGGACGCCTTCAAGCGCCTCGGGCAAGATTTTTAGTGTTTTGTTTTGTTTTCTCTCTTCGATTTTATGGCCCTCTCATCTCGTGGAGCCATCTCCATGTGGCTCGTCAGATAACAATCCCAACAGTTGTGCACATATTGCGTAGGCGTAGCTTGAACTTGCACCGCTTTATTGGTTACGGGATCAAGTGAGGGCATAAGAAGAAGAAGAAGAATGCGGGCTCCTTGTGTCACCCATTGACCACAGAGGAGCTTCCTGGCTGACACATTGACTTGATTGGCTGCATCAAAGCCAGCTAATCATTGACAAAGATGAGCTCCCGTGCATGAAGTGTGTACACTTGCAGGACTTGGACCCCGCTTTGGTGATGACGGGGGGTCAATCGGGACAGTGTGGGGGGGGGGGAGTACGGGGGACTTTGCTTTGTGTTATGTCACAGGCTGAGTGCTTAAACAATACTCCGTCAAGGGGTCAAAGTAGCAGCATGGGTTGATTGTGTGCAGCCAACGCAAACTAAAACGTCCCCATCGTGTGGCAATAGCCCAGAGGCAGGGCGAGGTATCGCATAGCAACTCCCAGGAGCCTTTGCGGTCATGGTTGGGGTGCTCACGTTCATTGTTGTTGTTGGACCACCGTGAAAAAAAAAAAACACACAAAAAAAAACGATATTGAAAACGTGCATTGAAATGATCTGGAATGGCTGCACAGTAGGGCTGATTAATTTTTTTTCAAGGTCCACTTGGAAATATAACCAATAAATGAATGTGTATGACAATAAACAATCTCAGATTTGTGATACATATACAGGGTGTTCCAAAATGTTTGACCCCATTTCGTAGGCCAATAATTTTGACAATTTTCGTTGGAATGATCTCAAATTTTCACAGCTTGTGTAGAAACGTTTCAAGTTTTTGTGTGTAACGTCGAGCTGACACAAAACACAGGAAAGGAAATTCTGAACGTCCTAAAAAGCACTTGGGCTGTAATTCCAAAATATAACCTGCCACTTGGTGTTGAACATTTATGAAAATCTGTCATGGAACCAACAAATATTTGTACTTTTCTTTGTAAATTTAACAAAATAAAACTTATGACCTTCAACATAAAGTGTATTTAGTTTCATAAAGATCCATCAAGTAGTTTCCGAGATATGAGCATTTAGAATGGGGTCAACCATTTTGGAACATCCTGTATGTTTTGGTTTTATAGGTTAAGCTAATATAAAATCACATGAATAATCTACTACTTATCTACTTAAATTCTAATAACGTACAAGGACAAAAAGTTTAAAAAAAAATTAATTTTGAACAAAATCACATATGAACAGAACAATTAAACCCAAACCGACCGTTATTATGCTTGTAAAGTTAAATTCCTGATTTTTTTTATTTTTTTTTACATGTTGATCACACTTTAATGTTTCCCATCATCAAACAAATAAAATATTAGTCAACGATAAGACAAGTAAAACAAAATGCATTTTTAAAATGAAGATTTTTTTTATGAACTCATTCACTCCCAGCCATTTTCACAGAAGCAATTCCGTTCGCTCCCGGCTGTTTTACTGGATTTTGACTGATTTTGCAAGGCCCACAGAATATTGTGTTCTATGGCTATAAAAGCATGGAACCTATCAAAAGAAAGATTAAAGTCTCTTCTTTCATCAGGAAAAAAAAAAAAAAGTATGTTTCTATCTGTTTCCGTTTTGCAGAAATTAGCATTAGAAGAGTGTGAGGTTTAATCAGTTTTCACAAATCTATTTAAAATTGTAAGTAATTGAGCTTTTTTTCTACATGGCCCTGGTTGATCTCCTTTGCTCTGCTGCCACCTGCTGGCCGTTTGTGTAATAACTGCCATTTCTGCAACCGTTCTTTGCAGTTGAGAGGCTGCATCAAAGCCTTCTGTATGCTCTAGCATAAAAACAAAACAAAACAAAAAAACGTATAAATACGTCTTTGGGACACTTAGAACATTAAAAAAACAACAACATATTTACACGTTATTGGGAGCAAATGAGTTAAGGGAGAAAACCTACATGGCCCGGTGTGGAAAAGTGATTGCCCCCGAAAGCTAATAACTGGTTGGGCAACCATCAATAACAAGCGAAATCAAGCGTTTTTGTTGGCAATGAGAGATATTTTGGCTCACTCTTCTTCCTTGCAGAATTGTGTTAACTCAGCAACAGTGTCGGGGGGGGCATGAACAGGCTTTCAAGGTTATGCCACAGCATTTTCAATCAGATTCAAGTCTCGACTCCAAAACCGTCATTTTGTTTTCTTAAGACATTCATAAGTTTACTTGCTGATGTGTATTCGATCGTTGTTGTGATGCAGAACTTAAATTTGCTTCAGCTTGAGGTCACAAACTGATGGTCAAACGTTCTCCCTCAGGATTTTCTAGTAGAGAGCAAAATTCATGGCTCCATCAATCACAGGAAGTCATCCAGAAACTGAAGTAGAAAGCAGCCCCAGACGATCACACTACTGCCACCATGTTGGACTGTTGGTATGATGTTCTTTTTCTGAAAGGCTGTGTTACGTTTATGGCAAACGTAACGACACACATCCCTTCCAACAAAGTGGGAATCACTAAGTCGAGCCTTTGTTGTTTTCGGTCAGCAGTTGATTTTCCTTGGAACTCTGCCATGGATGTTGTGGTTTCCTATTCTCTTCCTCATTGCTTGAGTCATGAACTCTGACCTTCCTGATGCTAGGGAGGCGAGCAGCTCTTTAGATGTTGTCCTTGGTTACTGTGTGACCTTGTGTATGAGTCGTTGTCGTGCTCTTGGGGTAATTTCTGTAAGATGGCCACTCTTAAGACAGGTTCAGCACAGTTCAATTGCTTTCTCAATTGACAGATATTATGATTCACTGAAGTCTTAAAACTTTAGGAATGACTTTGTAACCATTTCCTAACTAACAGATGGTTCCAGGCAGACTCATCTGTTCTTGAACATCTTTCGATCATGGCATTTAGGCCCGTTCACACGAAAGCCGGTTTCAATGGATCCGCACAAATTTTTTATTTGTTTATTTTATTTTATATTGGGCAGTTCGTCAACACGGCGGCTCGGTTCTGGAGCTTGAAATTCGGAGCTTGAAACTGATCACTTTTGAAACCGGTCTCCAGAGTGGAAAGATTTCAAAACGCACCATGTACGTCCCAATGTGGACACCGATGACGTAATTCTCTTGTGACTGCGCCTGAACCGCCAGTCTGTCAACAACAATGGCGGAAAAACGTGTCTTTTAGTGTTGTGTCGGTCACGACCGATTCGTTCTTGAGAACGAATCTTTTCAGTGAACGTGAGTGAACGGGTCACTTCTTGAAGTGATTCGTTCTTCGTTCATTTGAGAGCAGCCACGCTCATGCCGTCAGTCTTCGCAAACGACCAATCAGAAGCTAGCGTCAGCCGTGGGCGGGATTTTACTACCACATGCAGCCTCACTATTGGTGTTCAGGAACGGGTCAGTGGGTGAACGTGTTGCCACTTGCGGTTCAGGAACGAACGATTCAGTGAATGAGTGTTGTGGCTGTTGCCATTTCCGGCTCGCGTACGATTCATTGAGTGAACGCTCTGCCATACCAGTTCAGTGAGCGAGTGAGTGTAGTGTGGAACGATTCGGTGAACGAATCTTTTGAACGGTTCTTTTAAATGCACAGATTCTAGTGATTCAGTTCACCGAAAAGAACTGTAAAGCCCATCACTAGTGTCTTTGTCGTTTTGCGTGATGTTGTACTTGAATCACCCGGCATTATTGTCACTTCTCCTGTGTTGTGTTCGCTGATCTGTATATATTACTGGATAGCTGATGACCCATACACACCCTTGCAAGCCGTTGAAGCCACAGGGCAGCCATCTTACTCCCATCTCGCGAGTAGACTACTGTTTAAACTAGTTTTCTTTTATCGCTCAGTTGCTAGACCCCTGTTGTGTTTCTACTAAGTACTGTCTCAAATGTACTCTAATTTCGATAAATGTATAGGATCGCTTGCCAAGAAACGTTTCTTGGGAGGAGTAATATGGCGGCCTCGCGGCTTCAAAACCGGCTATTCGGATCAGTGGTTCATCTTCTTTGCTGATTCTTCTTCTACGCAATCCGTTAACTCCCGATGGCTGCTCTACAGCGCCACTCCAGACTTGGCATATATATTACAACCTTTAAACGTCTTCTCTTGGATGCTCGCATGTCTTGAGACGGTTCTGTCTGTACAAGATTTGTACAGCTTTGCTTCCGTGTCAACAGGGCCTTATTTGCAGCTTTTTGAGATCGTTTGGCCTACTTCATTTGGTCAGGTGATTTCTTGATTGAGCAGGTCTGGAGGTAATTAGGCTTGGATGTGGTCAGGGTGGGACGGTACTTTTCCAAGTAGGGTCAGGCAGCTTTCAATAGTTTTATTGTTTTTATTTATTAATTATTATTATTATTATTATTATTATTATTATTAAATGAAATTATTATACTATTATTATTTGGGATGGGCGAGTACCGATACCAGGTATCGGTATCGGGCTGATACCAGCCTTTTTTCAAGTACTCGAGTACTCGTGACGCAGACGAGTACAAGCGACCGATGGCAGATGGGGAAGACGTTAAGTGAGTCCTCCTTGCCTGTAAGTGGCGCTAGCTTGCAGCAGTTTTTCACCAAAACTTCACCGGTTTGGAAATACTTCAAAATTGTGAATCTTAAACTAAAAGAGCATTTTTGTGTTTTATTTTGAGCGTTAAGACTATTGAAGAGTGACTGTGCTGTTTTTTTTTTTTGTTTGTTTTTGTCAAAATTAAACGAAATATATTTGTTTAAAAATATCTTTTAGTGATTTTTTTATTTGTCAAAATGTACTACTGGTATCGGCAGTTGGTATCGGTATCGGTGAGTACTGAGGGTCTGAGTATCGGTATCGGTCTGAAAAAAAAAAGAGGTATCGAACATCCCTAATTATTATTACCTCTTTTAATGCCACAAGTTATCAAAAAAACAAAAAACAAAAACTAATACGACAAAGTCTTTGATGATTCACATCATCCTTGAAAAAGTTCTATTTCATCAGATTTTGTCATGTTTCATTGTAATTTTATCCACCGGTAAGAAAAGAGATACAGTGCTGCCATCTACTGGCCATAGTTGGTGAGTGTTTTTGATTCCACAACCTATTGACCAGGCACGCTGCACTTAGATGTTGCACTGCCCATTGATTAAAAAATAAATAAAAATAAAAATAAAAACGTAGTTGACGTCATTTATGGCGGCATACATCGTGATTTTACTAATCGTTATTAAACGTTTTTGCCGGTCAAAGAATTATATACGGTACTCTTCGTCCATCTGTCTCACGTTGATGTTAATTGCTTACTGGTTACATCAGTTTTCATGTTGTTTTTTGTCAGTTAATGTGCAGCTGCATGCGCGTGTCCTCCCTCAGGTGTCGGAGCTGTAAGTGAAATGTCTCTACTGAAGCGCTGAGTGGCGGCGACCCAGCATGTAGCCGAGGTGAACAAGTCCCTTCACGCCTGCCAACACTGATCACGTGAGTCGACTTCTTCGTCTACTACTTCTTCTCCTTCTTCCGACGCCGGCCATGAATGCAAGTCCGGCGTTAAACGATCTCATGGCGTTACAACAGCTTGTCCTAAGAAGCACGCCTTGGCCAAACAATAGTGCAACAAAAGAAAACTGGTGATAGCGCCTGAGGCTCAGAGCTAAAGCGATTTGCATACAAAGCATAAGCTACAGTAACTGTAACAAAAGTGAAGTCCAGTATCTGAAAACATACGTATGCTGAAGCTGAACTTACTGAAGTTGAGAAGATGAGCAAACTTCACAAGATTGGGGGACCCTCACTCTCTTCAGTACAGTATTTATCAGTATTGAAATATTTACAATGAATATATTTTAATATTTATAATCAATAATGCGTCGATGCACTTTAACTTGGCTAGAATTGGGAATCTCACTCCATTAATTTCCCACCAATTTGTTCTAGGTTTAAACAGTTTCTCACTGTATAGAATCAACAATGTATTGACACGCTAACTTCAGCAGTCTGGGGAATCTCACTCCATTCACTGTGCACCAGTTAGTGTTTTGAAGCAAATTGAGCAATGCAATATTTACAATTATTGATGACAATATATTGACACACTAAATTTGCCAGCCTCGGGAACTTCACTCTAACCGTCTTCCATTAATTTACGTTGCAGGCATAGAATGTTTTGCAACGTTCAAATAATAAACTATGTAATCGTATTGATGACACCACTTCACTCATTTTACACAATCTATGCTGGGGTTTACAAAATATTGAAACATGCTAACTTCTCAAGCCACGGGAACCATCCTCAATTTTTTTCCACCAATGTGTTAGTCAACATAATGCTATATGTAACCTTTTTGCAATAATTACAACAAACAATGTACTATAGGTGCATGGACGACTTTGCGAGCTTGGGGAACCTCACGCCATTCACTCATCAGTTTGTACTTTGACTACATGCAGAATTGCAATATTTACAACAAATGACACAGATGTATTGACACGCTAATTCATCAGTCTGGGTAACCTCACCTATTCATTTTCTAAAAATGATATTGCAGCAATTACAATTGCCAGCGTGGATACCAATGTCCAGTGATCACCTGGCATGCTTGCGGATTCACCTTATTAGCAGATTAAAAAAAAAATTAAAATTAAAACATTATATTTTTATTTATTTATTTAGTTCCTGCCAGAACCCCATTTCCTCACATGGAAAAAGATTGAAATGTAAGCTTTTTTTTTGTTTTGTTTTGTTTTTTTGTTTTTTTTAAAGATTTATTTTTTGGCTGAAAAAAGTTGTTTTTATCTACTTTTTGTTTGTTTGTTTGTTTGGGAGGCAGGGTTATTTATGTATTTATTTTCTCCTGAAATGCACATCAATTTGCAAAAATGATACGCACATTTTCGCTATTCGCGGGCCGGCCCGTGAATCGCATGGGTCCACTGTAATTATGTGCTAATTTCACCAAAATTGGGAAAGCACATTCCATTCACTTTTCACCACTCTCTATTGTGTATTACAATGTTGAGTTATTTCTAGTTTATAGTGATCCTGCGCCACTTAGCATTGGCATTGTCTTTTGTACCACAACAGAACAAGCACTTCCTGTTTTGATTTCTTCTGTTTCTAGTTTAGGCAGCCAACTCATCAGGTTTGAAGTGTTGTTGCAAGGGCCAAACAACTTTTTTTTGTTTTTTTTGTTTTGTTAATACGAGCAAATACCCTAGCGCAGTTCTGCTAAGCTGTTCATCTCTCCAACGGCACAATGAGGACACTGTTGATCTTGTCTTCTTGTCTGTCCCGCTCATATTACAACCTGGCAGGAAAAAAAAAAAAAGAAAAAAGTTCAAACTTGGCCTGTCGAAACTTTGACCGGGTGTAAGTAGCAGGGGAAGAATTTAAGATGTGAATTAGAAAGGAATTTTAGACGTTCAGCTAAAAAAAAAAAAAAAAAAAAAAAAAAAAAAAAAAAAAAAAAATGTAATTCCGTAAATTGTCAAGATAGAGCAAAGTGGCCAAAAAATTAGGAACAGCTTTCAGTTTGATGTACTGCAGTTCTGTACCACTACAATAAAAAATAATGTGGTGGTGTTATTTTGAGGGGGGGAAAAAAGGACATGGTTTGAAATTTCACCCTTGTGTTTTTTTCATCTTTCTCTCTTCATGAACACATGTTGAGGATGCCACCAAAGAGGCCACATGAGACACGACAGATGTCCCATAGCGGACCACCTTTTGAGCAGGGATGCGGTTAGCACAGTGAACATTCGCAGGAGTTTCTCTTTGAATTGAGAAAAAAAAAAAATCACTTTATCGCTTTCTGTATTGTAGGTACAGTAAATGTTTTGATGAGCTAACGTCACTAACACGAGGAACCTCACTCCATTCACTTTCAACCAGATTGTGTTGCAGCTATATATGGTAGTAGCAATAGTTACTCAACAAAGCAGATTTCTTGATTTCTCGCTAATTTGGCCAACATCCGGAATCTCACTCAGTTCACTTGACATCAGTATTTTGTAGGTTTATGCGTAACTGCAATATATACAATGAAGAACAGACACATTTATTAGCTAATTTGGAAAACCGAGTGAACCTCACTCCATTCACTACTCTGTGTTGACGATAAAAACTTTATTGCAATAACAATTAATGATACAGACGTGTACATATATGCCAACTTCACCAACATAGGAAACCTGATGCCATCGACTTTCCACTTGTCTGTGACTGTGTTGTAGCTTTTCAAAACTACAAAACAGCAACATTTGCAATGACACAGATGCATTGATGCAGTAACTTCACCAGCCACAGGGAAGCTCACTCCATTCACTTTCCACCAGTCGGCACTGCATCTACAGTACATGCAGTATTTACAATGAGAAATATCGATGCATTCATGTGCAAACTTGGCAATCTCACTCACAGTAGTGTTAATTTTATTTGACATTTTTAAATTTAGTCTCAGTTTTAGGCCAGTTTCAATCACGTTTGTTAGTTTTCTATATCATAGTTAGTCAACTTCATCCTGTTTTTATTTATTCCATTTTTAGTTGACTATAAATGTAGCATTTTAGTCTTTATTTTAGTCCAAGGGATCATAATTTAATTTGTTTAGTTGTAGTTCAGTTCAGGGTGTACCCATAGGCGGGGTACACCCTGAACTGGTTGCCAGCCAATCGCAGGGCACACAGAGACGAACAACCTTTCACAATCACAAGCACACCTAGGGACAATTCAGAGCGCCCAATTAACCTCCATGCATGTCTTTGGAATGTGGGAGGAGACTGGAGCACCCGGAGAAGACCCACGCAGGCACGGGGAGAACATGCAAACTCCACCCAGCAAGGCTGAAGCCTGGACTCGAACCCGAGTCCTCAGTACTGGGAGGCGGAAGTGCTAACCACTTCCACCATGCCGCCCAGTTTAAGAACCATAATAATAATAATAATAATAATAATAATAATAACCAGACTTTAAAGAATCTAGAATTTCGTACAAGAAAACATTTTTGTCTATCAGAATGCGGGGTGAGGCTACTGAAGGGAGTTGAAACGTACAAATATGAGACAGTTTAAAATACTGTATAAAAATCGGATTTTCAAAGAATATGAGGATGAGGGAGGAGTGGTCACTTACTTGGTGTGTTAGCTTGGGACAATTGTATTATTTATTTTTGATTACTACTTTTTGGTTTGTTTGTTTGTCTCTCCTTATTTTTGGTTAGTTTGATTGCTTTCCTTTTTTTGGACATTTTTATTGTGTAAATAGATTGAAGTTGTAGATTTACAGGTGGGACTGTACATGTGGTGGTAAATGAATGTATTAGGCTATGGGTGTATGTTTACATGTATTATGTGTATGTAAGAGAAGGACAGACATTGTTATGTCATTTACTTAAGGAGAAGGGGTGGGAGTAAATAAGTTTGACTTCGTCTCACTCCTTTTCGAATTTCCACGAAGACGTATCCTGAATGATGACGTGCGGAGTCGTTTGCGCGTGACTGGCTCACCTTATTTTGTCCTTTGGACAGATCATGGGTAATTCCTACGCAGGGCAGCTGAAGTCTGCTTGCTTCGAAGAGGCCCTGCACAACTCCATCGAGGCGTCGCTGCGCTCCAGCAGCGGAGATCCGCAGCCCATCTTCACGCAGCTCTACCTGAAGCCCGAGCCCTGTCCTGCCAACACGGACGGTAAAGCAGTGGCGTACTCTCTCACAGGCAGACGGTCACAATCTGATATGATGATGATGATGATGTTGTTAATCCTTCAGCGGATGAGAAACCCAAAGCGGAGCTCCATGGCGGCGACGTACCCGGCCAGGAGCTCCTGACCAACAGCCACTCGTCCAACGATCCGGAGGAGTTGGAGGAGGAAGACGACTCGGACAGCAACAGCCCCCCGCTGCCCTACATGCAGACCCCTGTGCCAGAGGGCTGCTGCACCATGGAAGGTAAAAGCGCACCCACAAGGCCTTATTAACTCCCTCACTCCCAGCCATTTTCACTGAAGCAACCCGCTTCACTTTTTACTGGATTTTGACTGATTTTGCAAGGCCCGCAGAATATTGTTCTATTGCTATAAAAACATGGAACCTACCAAAAGAAAGATGAGTCTCTTCTTTCAGCAGGAAAAACGTATATATCTATCTGTTTTTGTTTTGTAGCAATTAGCATTAAAATATAGCTAAGTTTCATCATTATTCACAAATCTCTTTTAAACCGTGTTGGAGCCTTTTTGCAACAAGCCCATCGTTGATCTCTTATACTCTGCTGCCACCCTCTGGCCGTTTTTTGAAATAACTACCATTGCTTCAATCATTCTCTTCAGTTCAGCGGCTGCATCAAAGCCTTCTGTCTAGCATAAAACAAAAAAACAAAAAAAAACGTATAAATACGTCTTTGGGAAACTGGTAATATTTAAAATAGAATGTATTTATATGTTTTGGGGAGCAAATTAGTTAAAAATAACAATCTCCTCTTTTTGTCTGCAAATAGAAAAACAGTTGTTTCTTCCCATGACTAAAATAAGAATAATTACAATTTTCAGGATTCTGCCAGGCCGGCAAGGACATCCGCCTGGCCTCCATGGCAACGGAGACCATTGAAGTCCCGACGGGTTTCGAGCTGGTCGGCGCCAAGTCCCCCAGCGTCGCCGATCACATCCTGGTGTGCGCCGTGGACCGCCGCTTTTTGCCCGACGACAACGGCAAAAATGCACTTTTAGGTCAGCGTGTTCCGTGAATGGACGTGCCTGTCGGGTCAATCTCGCTCGCATGCCGCGGCAGCCGTGTCTCACCGTCGTCTCGTGTTAAGCGTGGAAACCATTTTCTCTGGTCCGCCAGCAGGTTTTTCCGGAAACTGCGTGGGCTGCGGCGAGAAGGGCTTCAGGTACTTCACCGAGTTCTCCAACCACATCAATTTGAAGCTATCCACGCAGCCCAAGAAGCAGAAGCACTTAAAGTATTACCTGATGAAGAACTCTCAGGGTGCTTTGTGCAAAGGCCCTCTCATCTGTTGGAAAGGTAGCAAGCGCCTCAATCCGAGAGCGACCTTTTGTCCGTATCTCAAGCCTCTCGTCGTCTTCTCTTCAGATTGTAAAACACGTCAGGTGTCCAGTGGCGCGTCCACGTCCAAACCAAGCTCCTCATCCTCAGGCAGCAGCAAAGAAAATGGAGGAACCAGCGGAAATGGATCGTCTCCTTTCTCCCTTTCAGGTGAGCCAAAACATTGGCGTTACTGGACATTACATTAGGTACGCCTGTGCAGTCCTTTGACTTTGTTCATGAAATAAAGAGCTATCTTACTTAACAATTGGCTCTTCTTTAGATTGAGAAAATATGTGCATATTAGGGGTGTTGAAAAAAATCAATTCGGCAATATATCGCGATACTACAGCACGCAATTCCCGAATCGATTCAATAGGCAGCCGAATCGATTTTTTAACATCCATTTTTGATGAAAAAATATTCTGCAAAACGTCTAACTTTCATACCTTAAGTATGGAAGAATGTTATAAAGCCTTAATATTTTATTTCAATGCTTTTCTAACATGAAAAAGGTTACAACCTGTTTGTTAAAGGGATCGTTCGGCTTTTTTAACATGAATCTCAATTTCATCCTCACCTCCCGTGTGTGCGATCAGCAATGACTTACCCCTGACAGCGTTCGGTGACACGCGTTCTGGTCCGGCGTTGGACGAGAGGAAAATAGTCCAGCAAGCTGGCTGGGGTCTCGGAAATAAAGCGTTTTTCTTCTAAAAACTATTTGTTTTCAAAAGTGTGATACATTTCCATCACAATACTCTTTCCTGAATAAAGTCAGACGCCATTACCGCCGGCCACTACTTTTCTGTTCGTTCGTATCACTGCGTGGCGCCCTGTTGACGGCTAATTGACGCACTGCTACCAGCTGATCCTTCCGCCTGAAGTTGTTTGCCTTTTTGAAGGCGGAAGTATCAGCTAGCTGGCTGCAGTGCATATTTAAGATCTTCGGAATCAAATATGGTTCAAGAGTCCAGACATAAAATTCCTTATTTGATTTCTTTCCTGATACTTGAGGTTCAAAATATTACAATATTATGATTCTAATTATTGTCACCCATTGGTCAGTGATCATACACTCTTTTCAAGAGAAAATCATATTTTGACTTTTTTTTTTTTTTTTTTTTTTTTTTTTTTTTTTTTTTTTTACATTGCCGCAAAGCGTTTTAAAACTTTGGATTTCATTTCCCAGAGATGAATGGTTTTCTATTGATTAGGGATTTACCACATTTAAGAAGTATTTTATACTACTTAAAAATCATTTACTTGAAAATGTTCAATCATAAAAAAAAATGTAGCAATGTAAACAAACTGAAAATTAAAAATTCATTTAAAAATATAATGCAAAATAGAAAAAAATATACAATATAAAAATATAAACTACAACAACAGGCATCCTGCCTGCATTTTTTTTTTTAAATCAAATTATTCACTGAGGAATGTTTAAAAACGCTTTCTGGCATTGTGAACGAAAATTAAACTCTGTCTGTCCCTGATCAATCAGATGCACTATTTTAACCCTTATTTCTTTTTCTCTCTCCCGCTAGATTCTCCGCCCACCAGAATGACGTCGGCCTCATCCGTCTTTTTCAGCAGTCCTGACCTGAGCAGAGAATGTGGCTTCATCAAGCCGCTGGCCTCCACGCCTGGAAACAAGACGCTTCCAATCGGTGAATTAATTGTGTTCTTACAATCATGTCATCCCTAGAAGTCTCACTGGGGGGTTTAGGTGCTGATGTATGCATTGTCAAAGGTTGCCTAGCTACAGGTTGAGAGTGTTTTTGTTTTTTTTGGCTGATGCATAAGGCAGATGGAGCCACGGCTGACCATGGAGCTTAACCTTTGCTTAGGCGCACGCACGTGCGTGCGCATACAGACACAAATACAGCAATCAATAGCAAAGGAAGGAATGCCGTAATGACTTGTTCGGTTTGGCAATCCATTATCCCGTCTTAAAAGGTTGTGTGTTATTGACAGGCGAAACGCAATGCACGCCATCAGTGTTTTGGGGTATTGTGCACACAGAGAATATGAGATTGGAAAATGTCCTCTTGGGTCATTGGTAATCAATACTCAAGTATTGGACCACACGGGCCATTTTGAAAGGCTTTCATATTAACTTAACTTGTTGCGTGCGTCTCTTTAATTACTCTGCACACCATCTGATACTGATCTATGACAGCTCTAATACAAAAAGTGTGTTTGATTACCACAGTGCCCCTCAATAAACAGCAGATCTCTGTCAAGGCCAAACTTCCATCTATCTATTATCTGAACCGCTTATCCTCACAAGGGTCGCAGACGTGCTGGAGCCTATCCCAGCTGTCTTTGGGCAGTAGGCGGGGGACACCCTGAACTGGTTGCCAGCCAATCGCAGGGCACACACAGAAAAACAACCATCTGCACTCATAATTACATCTAGGGACAATTTACAGTGTTCAATTATCCTACCGTGCATGTTTTTCGGAATGTGGGAGGAAACTTAGAGAAATAAGGACAAATACATCAAATTATATTAAGCTATGAAAACCTTTATGTAACAACCTCCTGTCTTCTGCCTAAAAATGTTTTAAAGATTATTTCTAGCAAAGTAAACAAAAGTGAAAACTGTCCAATGAATGAAAAATGAAATTATTTAACACATGTAAGAAAAATATTTTTAAAAATACAACAATAATAAAATCTGCAAAAATAATAAAAATAATAATTATTATTTTATATATATTATTTTATATATCCATCCATCCATCCATTTTCTTGACCGCTTATTCCTCACAAGGGTCGCGGGGGCTGCTGGCGCCTATCTCAGCTGGCTCTGGGCAGTAGGCGGGGGACACCCTGGACTGGTTGCCAACCAATCGCAGGGCACACGGAGACGAACAACCATCCACACACACGCACAAGCACACCTAGGGACAATTCGGAGCGCCCAATTAACCTGCCATGCATGTCTTTGGAATATTTTATATATATATATATATATATATATATATATATATATATATATATATATATATATATATACGTTTCACCTAGCGCTATGATAATTTGGAGGCATACAGCCCACGTGGAGCCCACGATGTACAAAAAAGTCTCTTGGAACCATCTGCTAAACCAAACAGGAAGTCCGCCATTTTGATTTACGTCGGGATTTGTAGCCATTTTTTGTGGCCTTTTTTAGGGGTCATTTTAACAAACTCCTCTCTCTCTCTCTATATATATATATATATATATATATATATATAATTATTATTATTATTATTATTATTTTTTTTAAATGTTTTCTGGCCAAGTCAATCAAATGAATGTCAAGTTGAATTCAACACGAAAAACAACCAGGGAGAAAATCCTATAGAAAAAAATAAAAATGTTTACCGAATGTTTTGTCCTAAGATAATAAGTATGATTGTATTAAGCTTAAGAACATATTCCTTGCGATTTTCCAGTTCCCACCGCGCTGAGAGTAAACGGCCCGTCGAATGGCTTGGGTGCAGACGTGCGTTCCCCTTTACTCAGCCCCTCCCAGGTCACCTTAGGACCTCAAGGCCAAGCGTATCGAGCCGCCGACTTAGGAGATAGTCCAGGTAAGACTTTTCTCCACCGCTCGTTGTGTTCCCCGTTCAACACGTGACAATTTGATGTTGTTGTTTTTTTTTTTTGTGTCTCTCAGTGTCATCTGCCATGAACTCCGGACCTCCCAAGAAACGCCATCGGAGCTGGCATCCCACTTCAATCGTCCCGGTCCCGCCCACGGCCGTCCCCGTGCCGGCAATCCGACCCGTCGTCTGCACGCCAGGTGGGTTCCGGAATATTATCAATGTTTTTTTTCCCTACCAAGGTCCACGTTTCATCTTGGACGTGAATCAGACTCAGCAGCATTGACCCGCATGCTTTCCTGCTTTTTAGCAGACATGTTTACGTAGGCTTTTTTTTTTTCTTTTAAATAATAACCTCTCCAAGTCTGCTTTGAGGACGACAAAACATCGCTGACATTGTGCGGTCGTTTAGGGATGAGTCACCCTCTTATCTCCATGGAGATAGAGCTACTTGAGAAATGGGAATTAAAAAAAATAAAAAATCTACCTTGTAATGCTGCCATTATTAAATGTAAATTGGTTGCCAAAATGTCTTTGACTTGAACAGAATATTCGATAATCCCTGTGTTGTCATTGCTGTGTTTACTTTTCAGGCTCTGTTTTAGCGGGGGCTTCTCCTCAGCCCCCGGGGCCGGGCGTCATCCAGCCACAGCCTGTCAGCGCAGGGGGGACGGTCATCATACCGGACAACCTGCTCAACTGTGCAGGGGTTCGACCTGTCATCCTTATTGGTACCAGATTTTACCTTCTATTTCTTTGACTACTAAAATCCATGAAACTGCTACCAGAATGAATGGAAACGTTTTATGAAACTACACATAATTAACTCATTTGCTCCCAATAACGTGTAAATACGTTTTTTTTTATTTTGTAAGTGTCCCAAAGACGTATTTATACGTTTTTTTGTTGTTGTTTTTTTTTTTATGCTAGAGCATACAGAAGGCTTTGATGCAACCTCTCAACTGCAAAGAACGGTTGCAGAAATGGTAGTTATTACACAAACGGTCAGCAGGTGGCAGCAGAGCAAAGGAGATCAACCAGGGCCATCTAGAAGAAAGCTAAATTACTTACAATTTTAAATAGATTTGTGAAAACTGATTAAACTTAGCTCTCTTCTAATGCTAATTGCTGCAAAACGGAAACAGATAGAAACATACTTTTTTTCTGATGAAAGAAGAGACTTTAATCTTTCTTTTGGTAGGTTCCATGCTTTTATAGAAATTGAACACAATATTCTGTGGGCCTTGCAAAATCAGTCAAAATCCAGTAAAACAGTCGGGAGCGAACGGGATTGCTTCTGTGAAAATGGCTGGGGGTGAATGAGTTAATAAACATGGTTGGGGGAAAATAATGAGGAATGTTCAATGAAAATGTAACAAAAATAAAAAATAAAAAATGAGAATAAACTAAATGTTTATTAATTTCTCCTAAATTTAAAATTGAGGCAAAATAATCATACAAAAAAATTTACATTAAATCATTATTTAATGATCGATTTTCAGTAAAACTTTTCTAAAATGCTTTCTGTCAATATGAACTAAATATATCATATACAATCTATAAAAAAAATTAATAAAATGAGTGAAAACTCTGGTGTTTTTCTCCTTAGTCTCCACTTTGCACTCAGTTTCAGTTCTGCCCAAAATCTCTTCTGTGATAAAATAAGACCAAAAAGTACATTCAGGATCCCTCCATGCTCCTCCATTGTTGTTGTTTGTCAAAATGCCTCGTTCACAAACGCTGTGTTCAATGTGGCTTGGTTTTCATAGTTTGCCAGTAGAGCCCGCAGTGGATAAAGCAGCAAAAGTAGATGTTGAAAATAGACCCTGCTCGCCTAAATATCAACAGTGATAAGGACTCTGACCTCTGCCAAGGCCAAACAGCACCAGGTTTTCATTTTATAAATAACTCCTGCATTTGCCGCTGAGGAAATTGTCACATTTTTGTAGTGTTAACAAAATCTAAAACATTTGATGAAGTTGTGTTTGTGTATTCTTGTTTTAACAAACTATGACGAAAACTGGATTTTTTAAAAATCTGTAAAAATCTTTTAAGGCCCTTTAAATGAAAGAGTATATTTAATTTAGCAAAATGTGACTTACAATGGAGGAATATAAAGTGAACGCTCTTTGCTCCATTAACACTGTTGCTGTCCATCCAGGGCATGGCACCTTACCTTATTTCTACGGCAATGTGGGGGAAGTGGTGGTGAGCCCCCTGCTGGTGGGCTGCCACCAGAACGGCCAGCTGACTGAGAAGACGTTGGCGACGCTAGGCTTTAGCAGCAGCCAGCAGCTCAGCGTGGAGACGATGATCCTGCTCACGTTACAGTACCTGGCGCGTCTAGGTAAGATGAAAAAGACACAGTGAGGTCTGGGCTCTACACCTCACTTTTTTTTTTTTTTTTTTTTTAACATTCATCCATCCATCCATTATCCGAATCATTTTAGGGTCGCGGGCGTGCTGGAGCCTATCCCAGCTGTCATTTACAATATAATGCTAGAGCAATATCAAGAGAGCAATAGAGTAATATTCCTGGTTTTGGAAAGAGGCCTTTAATGGCTTACTGCACTCCAGTGGAGCAAATGAATGATCCAATTTTGGAGATACCATCTGCTGACGACGAAGAAGAGTTTTTAATTTAAGAAGCGGAAGAATTTGGTGGCAGAAAGATGATCTATTCTGACGCCATTATTAGCATCATTATAGAAATAATTCTTAAATTATCCCTCTGGCTGGCACAGCTGGGGGCGACGGTGAGGTTGTCTACATACGCTTGCTTAACAGCACTAATGTTTTGGACCCCCAAGTGCCCGCTTTCGAGACGGTCTAAGCGACAGGCATTTAAAGAGAACGAGAGGAGCCATTTTGATTGGCCGTGATCCCAGTTGAGTGTGATCACTCCCAATGAGGCGCAGATCTCCCTCTCTCAGTTCCACACTCTAAAAAGAGAATTGTTGAACCAACTTAATAAAACTGTTTCAAGTGGTAACACACGATTGAATTAAGTTAATCGAAAATGAATATATTAAGTTCAATTAATTATTAGTTCTGGGATGACTGGTTAGCACGTCTGCCTCCCAGTAATGAGGACACAAGATCGAGTCCAGGCTCCGGCCTTCCTGGGTGGAGTTTGCATTTCTCCCCGTGCCTGTGTGGGTCTTCTCCGGGTACTCCTCCCACATTCCAAAGACATGCATGGCAGGTTAATTGGGCGCTCCGAATTGTCCCTAGGTGTGATTGTGAGCGTGGGTGGTTGTTCGTCTCTGTGTGCCCTGCGATTGGCTGGCAACCAGTTCAGGGTGTACCCCGCCTACTGCTTGAAGCCAGCTGGAATAGGTTCCAGCACCCCCTTGTGAGGAGCAAGCGGTTAAAAAAATGGATGGATGGATAATTATGAGTTCTTTAAACTTAATATATTCACTTTGGATTAACTTAATTCAATCGTATGTTACTACTTGCTATTGGTCTCAGAAATTACCAACTCTGGGTCTAACCCACCCCTGTGCAGTTTTCTGCCGCACACCTCGCACAATGTACACTGTTTACAAAAAATGGAGCACTGTGTCCTCTCTTAATGTGGACAAAAATGACCACGAAGAAGCTAAAATGGTATTGAAATTGAACAATGCTAAACAATGTTAAACAAATAAACAAATAGCTGCTGTACTATAACATGCCTGTTGTGCAGGTCCAGAGCAGATCCCCCTTCGGGAGGAGCTGGAGCAGATTGTCCTCAAGGCCATGCTCTGCTGTCCCGGTGGTCCCGCCATCTCCCCGTCCCAGCTGCCTTGGCTGGCTCGGCTGGAGGCCAGCGTTTCCGGGGGCGCAGTCCAAGTGGTGGTCACCCACAATTCGCTGGGCGAGGGCATCTGCGACTCGCTGCGCTCCATCAGCGAGGGTCCCCACCTCCAACAGTCGCTTCCCACCTACGTGGTCATCATATACTCCTCCAAGATCAGCGGCAACGAGTTCTGCGTGATGGTCTTAGGTACGTTTACCTATTCACAGATTTTGGGAACCACGTTAAAGTGACAGGTGGAGCTTCATTTAGTCAGGGCATTGCCGTGTTGATTAGGAAAGCAATGCTTCAATGCCATCTTGTGGCATCTACAGGCAATTACAAGCCTATTTGTGTGGACGTCAGTTACACCCTTATTTTGCGCTGACCAACCAATCATGGGGCAAAAAAAATGCTAGTGTTTATGAGGCAAATTTGAAATCTGCTCCAATTATGAAACAGTCACATTGCTAATCACATTGTAAGGAAATCCTAATAGAATCTGATGAAATATTACTGAGATATTGAGCAACTGTGTTAAATTAATTAAATAGCACTTGTGCTGCTTGATAAGGAATGGGTAAACACTACCTTACAGAACAAAAGATTGGAAAAACAGTGTTTTTGTAAAATCAAAAAAATTATCTGATAAGATTTTACTAATGTTTTTTTTTTTTTAAACCTGATTCAAAACTTAAATTACCTTGGCTAGCACGAATAATTCTGAATGCGTTAGGCAGATTAGATTGACATGCTAATTTTTGTACGCTGAAATCTGATTGGACAAAAAAAAAAAAAAAAATCATTACGCTACTAGAAACAGTGCTGCCAAGAGACACTCTACAAAAATCAAAAATACACTATTGGGTATAAATTGATACAATTTTGTGAAACAAATATTTCAGTTTAGAAGTTGTTAGTACTTAAGATCATATTTGGGCGAGCAGAGACGGTATTAAATGATTACATATTATAACGTATCCGCCACAGGGAAGTACCAAGCCCGAGCTTTAGCGGAGGGCATGTTGACCACCAACGAGTTCCTGAAGGAGATCAGCTACGAGCTCATCACAGGCAAAGTCAGCGTGCTGGCGTCTCACTTCAAAACCACCTCTCTCGGTAAGCGTCCATTCGACAAGATGTATCGAGGAAAGTAAAGGTTAGAAAGCATAAGGAAATGAGATTTTAGTGCGATAACAGCATATGATCAAGTTAAATTAGCAAGTCAACAGTCATAAAACTAAAGGCAAAATGTAAGGAAATCCTAATAGAATCTGATGAAATTTTACTGAGATATTGTGCAACTGTGTTAAATTAACACTTATGCTGCTTGATAAGGGAATGGGTGACATGAAAACATGAACTTACAGAACAAAAGGTTGGAACAAAAGTTTTTTTTGTTTTTTTTTTAATCCTACATTTATCTGATAAGATTTTACTTTTATTTATTTTTATTTTTTTTAACCTGGATCAAAGTCATTGTGTGCACAAAACCTATACAAAAGCAAAGGATGTAACAATATGTAATCATATCCCAGAGATTTGTGTGTAAACACGTTAAATGGATTAAAGTAATGAAAAATACATTTATACAAGTAAAGAGTTGATAAATGATAACGAAATGTCATAAGCACAAACAGTTCCAACCTGATGTGGGTGAGACTTCACAAAATTTGAGCTTCAAAATTTGTTAAATGGAATTTTTTTTCATGTTAAATTTGAAATGTAGTCGCACAATTAATCCGGATCAGATCTGGATCAAACTTGGTTTTATGTAACGGCTTACAAGCCGCATGTACATAAAAAAGTAATTCAAAATTTGTACAGATTATTACTGTATTTGCTTTTTTTTGTTTTTTTTTTTTTTGAATTTTCCTATTTTCCAATAAAAATAGTCGAAAAATAAAATGGTTCATCAATTCTGCATCATGATACATGACTATTGCACGTATCTATGCCGTCTTGTGTTTGCTCATGTTCTCATGCTTGTTTTGTGCGTGCGTACGTTACCATGGCGACGGTTTGTGCTCCCAGGGGACAATCTGGACAAGCAGCTGGTGCGGTATCAGCGGCGACGGAAGGGCCAGGTCATCCAGCCCTTCCAGGGCGATGTCACTGACAACATCCACTCGCAGGAGGCCGCCAGCATGTCACCACCTTCGGACAGGGGTGAGGCTCGGACCACACCACAACAAACAACAACAATGTTTGCATTAGTATTTGACTTGAGCGGACTTGAGGGTTAAAAGCTTTACAAATGTGATGATGCCATTTTTTTTTACATGGAAAAGAAGAGGTGGAGTGGATTTTATTTGTTTTTCTGAGACTGGGTTCGAACAAATAAATGGCACAGATTAGGCGGAACAAGTCGCAGAACATAAACATGGATGCAAACACTATTGTGGAGCATCATGTTGCAGTTGATGTCAAGTTGTAGAGGCCAGAAAGATGGCATTGTCACATAAATGTAAAATTATTTTCCTTGTTTCCTTGGGTCAGAACTGCTCAGCAAGATCTTCCAGATCTTTCCGACGCAGTTGAGCGTGGCGCGCCGCCTCCTCTCGCTGGTCTGCTCCATCGCCGACTCGGGCAGCCAGAACTTGGACTTGGGTCGTTTCTGCAAAGTGGACTTTCTGGTTCTGGTGCCGCCCTCTCACATCCTGGTCAACCAGACAGCACAGCGCATCCGACAATCAGGTACGTAAAACAAACACCATCTTGCATAAAAAATATGGATTCATTTTTTGTTTATTTTTCACGCAGGCGTCTTGTTAGACTTGGGGATGGAAGAGTCGTGCCCGCCTCAGAAGTGCGACAAGTACGTGGTGCGACTGGACGCCGACGTGCACGCCAAGATGGAGGTCTTTATGAGGAAAGTCAAACAGAACCCGTACACGCTGTTTGTCCTTATCCACGACAACTCTCATGTCGACCTCACCAGGTATCAGACACATTACTGAATATAAAAAATTATTATGGCTGCCTGTCTGTCCTTTTGAAAACAAAGGGAGGAGGAGGAGGGAGAACCTTGAAGTATGCATAAAAATGTGGGCCAGGTCATGTGAGTTTATATTCCAGCCTCCTCTGCGAGTGTTCTACATATAAGTATATCTTTGCAAGTTCATCTGGGATAGACAAAGTATGACCTACCTGCCATATACGGCCCACTCTATTCTGTAGTCCGGCCCACAAGCCCTTATATTATCAAAAGTCCTGTAATATTTGTTACATTAATTTCACTGGGATTTTTCTAAAATTTTTAAGACATTTGTCTTCTTCTTCTTCTTCTTATTATTATTATTATTATTATTATTATTATTATTATTATCAGAAAATGAACGGGAAATATTAGGAAAAAAGCATTAACTTTGTCTTATGTTAAATATACTAGCCTAATGCTAACACACTGCAAAACACCATGGACAGGCTCAAGAAACTAGCATCAATTTAGCCATAGTTATAAGACATAAAACAACAAGCAGTAGAAGTATATGCAGACAGAGCATGCAACAATACTGACAGGCATATGGTTGTTATCCTCTGAAAATAATCGCTAACGACCTTTTCACGCTGCACTTACAGTAGACTGCTAGCTATCAAACGAACACTATTTGTCTAGTTTATGTTCTAAAATCGGCCAAGTGCAATTTTTTTTAATGGCAACTGGAGTTTTAAAAAGGTTTGTTGAAATACCTAGTTAGTCACTTTGTTAGCTACGAAATTAGCTTGTTGGCAAAATATTTAGCAATTTAGCCGGATGTCATGTGGGATTTGTCATAATTGTCTGTAGCTGGTTTTGACTCAAGAGACACTTAAAAAAAAAGAAAATAAAAAAATAAAAATCACCTGACTTTCTTCTTCCCACTTAACAAGCGCTCTGTCAGGCTCCGTGTGCCACGGAGAGCTGCAGGGTCTGGCTGACCGGGTGGTCAATTGCCAGGAGGTCCTGGACGCGGTCAACCTGCTGGTGCTGCAGGTCAGCTGCTTCCCGTACACGCTGCAGACCCACCAGTCCCGCATCAGCATGCACAATGAGGTGCACTGGCCCCCTAGTGAAAGCCTGGTAAGCATCTGAGGGGGGCACTGATGATGATGTGATGAATCACATGATGAATGGCTACTGCAGCGTTGTGGTAGTTCAACTGCTCCACCAAGTGGTCATTTTATCTCTGGGTGAGAGACTCTGTGAAGCAGATGTGCTCACCACAAGGCTGCCAAGATTAAATGTTCCTAATTTGGATGCACAAGGTTGAATTATAAAGCCGCTCAGGGTTCTCCAATTTTTGGGTCCAGGAAACCGTTTCAGGGGAGATTTTTTTTCTCGCCATCATAATCGTAATCCCAATTCAACATAAATACCATATGTATAAATGTCATAGGAATATCACAATTCCGACAGACTTGAGGGCATTTTCTAATACTATTGCACACTCTTGGTGCATCTCACCATTTGGTGACAGAAAGTAGATTAAACTGTAGACCAGATTAAACCAAGTGTATAGCGCAGGTGGTGTAATACGACTTTGATGGTTACCACACTTTTTATTCTGGGAAAATTTGACATTATTATCTAAAAGGTAAAGGGGAAAATTGGTCTTTGGATAAGGTAGGGAGTTTTTTTGTTTTTCTTTTTTTTTAAATTTACATTCACCTTATAGTACTGTATGTACTTTATAGAAAAATACAAAATAAGAATGTATTACAAATTGCAATTGCAGACTCCTACAGTCCAGGGACCCCAGATTGAGAACCATTTTCTGTCTTTCATCATAAAAGGGGGGGAAAAAAAATACTCAAATTAGGCGAGATTATTAGCATGTGTCCCCCTCTAAAGTCATGTTGCATGCTTACCTTCCAACAGGGGTCGCTCTCTCCTGGTGAGTTGGCCTACTTTGGCCTGAGCGACTACAGCAGATCCCTGCAGTGGGGCGTGGCCAGCCCTATTCTACGCTGTGATGACGCCTTTGAGAAGATGGTCCACACACTCCTGCACAGGTCCGACAACTTTCACAGTGACTTAAATCAGTATATTTTTTGGGTCCCCAAATTTTTTCTCCGTATGACACTCTGGTTATCTGAACACATAACTACAACATGCACCCCTTAATGCAATGGGTATTTATTTATTTATTTTTGTTTAATATTTTAACCGAAATATTAATGACCTTTTTAATAGAAAACATCTTAACCAAATTCAATGCAATTAAGTTAAAGAAGTTTTTTTTGTTTTTGAACAATATTTGATGAAAACGAAACACAATTTTATCACAACTGCAAGGCTTATATGCATTATCAAGTATCAGTGCGTATTCTGTATCTGCAAGTACAGAAATGTAAGGACTTGCATCCATTAATAGTGTATCCTTTCTCACATTCTGGAACTGACTATTACTACGGAAGAAATGTTCATATGTCCAAGATCTTCATAAGGGGAATGTTCAAAAGTGGTACTGCTGGTGATTGCACATTATTTTGCGGACCCCAAGTTACGGCTATTACGTAAAAAGTGAGAAGCAGTGCTTGAAATTGCTGGACACAGAAAATTGAATTTTGAATCGGTACTGCCACCTGTGGCCGAAAAATGAAACTGCATTTTTTCCTTCAACACATACAAGTCACATCTGCAGACAGATGGTGGGAAATTCAAACCCGAATGCTGAAGACTATTGTCCAGAGACTTGGAGTTCCCATTATTATTATTAACAGCTGAGGTGGTAAACTACTAGGGATGTCACGATAAGGGCAATATCGTGATATCGTGATAATAAAACTGCCGCAATATCGTCATCGTCATGTTCACAATATTTAAAAGGAACACATCTGTTAAAAAAAGTCAGGTTGATTTCTATTTGTGAAGTTCTAGCACCCTCTAGTGGCTATTTTATTAGTGCAATTTAATTTTCATTAGGGATGTTTTGGCCTTCCATGTTTAAAATCTATGCTAATTGTCAGATGAAGGGGAACCTAATTTGCTTGTGAAGCAATCAATGTGTGCTTGCAAGTAAGTGCCTCAATATTGTTATTAGCGATCGTAGGTGATTTATATGCATTGCTGTTATGTACAAAAGCACAATATTGAGCTTTTTTTTTAGTATGAGCTCTTTTTTTGTTTTGTTTTTACAATATTGTGATCTTTTTTAAATATCACCAATGCCCCCACAATATCGTGCTAATTATTGTATCGTGACCTTCATATCGTGATAATATCGTATCGTGATGTTTGGATATCGTTACATCCCTATAAACTACTAATTAAAAAAAAGTTTCAGTCATAAATGGTCAAATAAAATGGCTATTGTAAATATATTTGGGGGCAACGTGTAGCCTTAAATACAACACCATGTACTAATAAAGTTTGATTTGTGGCGGCAGACACCCTCACCTGCACAGCATGGTGATCCGCAGCTACCTGCTCATCCAGCAATACACGGAGGCCATGATGGCGCTCACCTCCTCGCCGTCGCTGAGAGACCACATCACGCCCGAGACGCTGGCCATGGTGGAGGACCTGATCAACGCGCCGGGCCGGGAGGGCTCGCAAGGCCGCGGCCACATGCTGTTGGTGCGCGTGCCGTCGTTGCAGCTGGCCATGCTGGCGCGCGAGCGGCTGGAGGACGTGCGCGACAAGCTGGGCCTCCAGTTGTGCTTCGCCGTGCTGCTGGGGAGCCCCGCCTCTGAGATCTGCCTGCCCAGGAATTTCACTTGTCGCCTACGGGTGAGATGTGCATACCATCTTTACCTCCAACATGGGCGTTAATGTATGTTTTTAACTTATTGTGTAGACCGGGGTCCTAAACAGGGTCCTCAAAAGCGCCAGGTAAGTGAAAATCATGGCTCTCGTCTCAATTGCATTTGGTTGCAGGCATGGCGGGGATGTGAGAATGAAGACTGGGTGCCACTCACCTACGAGGATCTGGAAGGTCTGCCCTGCATCGTCATTCTCACAGGCAAAGACCCCCTGGGAGAGACCTTCCCCAGGTAAGTATACATTTCTACCTTCTCGTAAAGCAAGAACATTTATGTGCACATCTTTACTCATGCCCAAAAATGACAAGTTGCAATATTTTTTTTAAATTTATTGACGACATAAGTGTTGCCTTTAACAAAGTAATACACTTTGTAGAGAAGAAGAGATACTTTAATTTCACTTAAAGCAACAGTACGGAACTTTCATATTATTTTGATTATGGCACCGCCAAATGGACAAAAGCGGTAATGTTATGCCTGAAGGAAGACCACATTTCCCATGAGGACAAGCGTATTGCGTCGTTTTTTTCATGCGTCGACATTCAAATCGACTTGCATCTTTGTAATGAATGGGTAAAGGGGGAAGTGATGTATGCCATAAAGCAGTCAGCACATTTGTAGTTTAATGTGTGGCAGTGCTCCTACCATCCTCCTCAAAGTTGTTTATTGCCAGTAAAAAATGATACAGACCCTCTCAGGCCATGGCAAAGGTACCATTCAACTAGTTTTAAGTCAATGTTTCATCAGAAGAGTTGTGAAAATATTTTATTTAGGTTGAAAAGTTCCTTAGTGCTACTTTAATATACAAAAACTGTGATCAATTATCAACAAAATGTATAGGCAATTCGGAAAGAAAATGCTTACAAGTTTAAAGCTCCTTCAGACTGGAATAACCTCATGACCACTTTTCACACTTTCAAATCATCTCTACTTATTCATTGTCAAACATCCTGTTCTTGTTTTTCATTCCTATATTCTGCTGGGCTCATTTTACTTGGACATGCAGTACTCTCTACTTGTTTGATGTCACAGTGCTTCTTGTACCTGAATTGTGTACATTACTGTAAATGTACAAATGTATGTTGTGAAATATTGTTGCTGGTGGAAAGCAGGGTTTAGGGGAGTGTTAAGTGTGAGTGATTGGGTGGGTTTTGTATTAAATGTTTTTGTGTTTAAATTATGTTTATTATGTTGTGGATTTTTCACCATTATTTTGCGTATTATTTGTATGTGTCGGAAGGACCCCCTTGAAAATAAGATGATGCGTCTCAGGGGAATATCCTTTTAAAGCCGTACAAAAAATAAAAAACGTGCATATGTATATGCATGCCCACTTCATATTCAGAAAATATTGGAATGATCGCTCCAATACTTTGGATTTTATAGGCGCTGTTGCTTTTAAAGAGGCAACATTCAGAGCCGGTTTCCATCCATAAAATAAAAAATATTGTAACCTTAGTTTTATATAGTTTCAGAGTATGATTTGGGCATGAGTAGAGATGTGCACGTAAATTTTGGTGACAATCATGTTTTTCAGACGGAGGGCTTTTCGTAAACCCCTTTGGGAGGCTCAGGCTGTATTCTCCAGCCTCTGCCAGTGACAAATCTTTTTTTTTTTAGATGTTAGGAGTGCTATCTAAATTATAGTAAATACTTGATGAGGCCATATGACATTTTTATAACAAAATAGACCAGGAATCAAGCCAAACTGAACAGTGCCATATTACAGCATACGTTACGTGACAGTGATTATGTTCCTGTACCAAAATAGGTGAAGATGGTGCTGTGGAGGTTTTGTCATTGTTTCTACACTAATCGCTAAATACCCTGTATAATAGGGATGTAACGATAACAGCAATATCGTGATATGGCGATATTAAAACTGCCACAATATCGTCCCAATCATGTTACAATACTAAAAGCAGCACATCTGTTAAAAATACCAACTTGGTTTCCATTTGTGCAGTTCTAGCATCCTCTGGTCGTTAGTTTTTTTTTTGTGCAGTTAGTTTTTTCACAAGGCATGTTTTGGCCCGTCTGTTTAAAACCCACGCTAACAGTCAGATGAAGGGGAACGTAATATGCTTGTGAAGCGAGTCAATATGTGGAGGAACTCAATGTGGGCTTGCATTAGCAAGTAAGTGCCTCGATATTAAGTTTTATTAGAGATAGTTGGTTGTTTAAGTGCATTGCTGTTATGTACAAAAGCACAATATTGTGCTTTTTTTTTTTACAATATTGTGACCTTTTTTAATATCGCCATTCTCCCCACAATATCGTGATAATTATCATAACGTGAGCTTCATATTGTGATAATATCGTATTGCGACATTTGGATAGTTACATACCTAAAGTTACATACTAAAAAATCAGTTTTTCCTCTGTACTTGCGTATAACACATCCCCAGATTTGAGGGTATTCTCTATTATCAGAGTGAATAATATGAATGAACAAAGACTATAACAATACCTTCTAAGTGTTCAGGTTTTTAATCCAGGTTAAAAACTAACCTCTTCACCCGACCTATGATTAAGGTCTTTGAAAGTACCGTATTTTCCGCACTATAAGGCGCACCTAAAAGCCTTCAATTTTTTCAAAAGCTGACCATGCGCCTTATAATCCAGTGCGCCTTATATATGG
The DNA here is from genome assembly GCF_051991245.1 of Festucalex cinctus. NCBI lineage: Eukaryota > Metazoa > Chordata > Actinopteri > Syngnathiformes > Syngnathidae > Festucalex > Festucalex cinctus. Next base: position 14,498,839 of record NC_135411.1, on the reverse strand, counting down.
ATCAATATTGAGCCGCAACAGGTCTCGCTGTCAAGACGCTATCGGTGACCCTGCACGATCGGTGACGCGCATGTGCAGAAGATCCCGCCATCTTGGATCGCGAGCTAATACTAATAGTTTATCTCAGAGAAAATAATAAAACAGCTGTTTATTCATTTTGGGAGTGAATGGAGTTGTCAGAAAGCTGGTTTGTAATCTATTAATAAAGTTTGACTGACCTATCTGACTGTTTTGTTGACATTCCCTTTAGCGCAGCACCATCTAATGGATGCATAACGAAACCTCAGCCTCTACTGTAGCGCCTTATATATGGAAAAAGTTTGAAAATATGTCATTCATTGAAGGTGCGCCTTATAATGCGGTGCAACTTATAGTCGTGAAAATACGGCCTTTTAAAAAACATGCTTTTGAAAATCTTGTTCCTGCACTGAATCAGATGCCATTAATATTTCACATATTAATGTCCACACACACTATCGCCTAATCAATGAAAGCAACATGCTTCCCCTTCTTCCTCTTTCTGAAGGTCTCTAAAATACAGCGACCTGCGTCTGATAGATTCCAGCTACCTGACGCGCACGGCCCTCGAGCAGGAGGTGGGCCTGGCCTGCACCTATGTGTCGGTGGGCGTGGTCCAGGAGCCCAAGAAAATAGCTGGCCCCCGGGAGCCGGACGGGGAGAAGGTCGCCGCCGTCATGAACGACGGAGAGGAGCTGGAGCGACCCCAGAGCAACGGCAGCGCGGCCACCAGAACTTCAGGGTCATTGGTGGAGAATGGGGTCAGTTCATCCGACAACGCAGACGCCTCCCTGAAGCCCCCCGCCAGCGCGGCGGAGGGCGCCGACACGTCGGGCCTCAAGCAGGAGTGCGACTCAGTGGCCGGCCAGCTGCCCTCCAATCCTCCCAAACCTTCCAAGGCCCCTCCGTCGCTCTACTCCAGCTCCTCCTCGTCCTCGCCGTCGCCCTCCTCCTCGTCCACGCAGCGTCCCAGCCAGTCCACGCAATGCGGCCGCCACCCCAAGCCGGCGCGCGTGTCGCCGCGTACCGTCATCATGTCGCGGCCGGCGTACAACCTACTTTCGGCCGACTCGGGCAACCAGCTGAGCTCCTTCTCGCTGCTGCCCCACGCCGACGTGGCCTGGAGCAGCCCGCTGAGGCCCCCCGTCACGTCGGGCCTGCACGGCGAGGAGCAGAGCGCCTACTATCGCCAGTGGACCGTCGCCAAGCAGCACCACGCCGACTACGAGGCGCCGTCCACGCCGCACCCTCGGCGCCTCCTGCTCAGCGGACCGCCACAGGTAGGAGGTTGAATGCAAGACCGTCTGTTCTTCTAATTGAATTAGAACTCAATTCAGATTTATTTCACTCTTAAAAAAAATAAATGAAAGTGGACAGAAAGAAGTAAAACTTGTGATATCTGCCCCTGATCAACACAAAAAAAGAATAGATCAACACAAAATGAATGACAGCAAGCAGTCACAACGCTTTCACAATATAACAATTCTACAAAATAATTCAACAGCATGACCTCGCTTTATATATTTTTCAAGTAATTGTGATTTTATACAGCTTTTAAAAATACAAATGGACTGAAATGATTTTGTTTTATAATCCAGATTGTTCCACAAAGTGACAGCTTGAGTTGAAATCGTCCTTTTGTTTTTTTTTTTCTATATTTAGGTTTGGAAAAAATATCTGTTCCTCTTAATTTGTACTTACTTTTTAAAAATTTGATTTGTATGTTAATTGGTAAAATGTCATGATAGGCTTTATTCATTATTTTAAGGAGGTTAAACTCCATCAATTCATTAAATATTAAAGTTTTTAGTTGCATAAATATTTTATTAGTGTGGTCTCTGCATCCACATCCGGAAACAACACGAATAGCACATTTCTGTCGAAGAAAGATGGGTTCAGTGTAGGTTTTGCCAGCACACCTCCACACTTCAATGCAATAGGTCAGGAATGGAGCAATCAATTAATTATATAACAATAACAAAGCATTCTTATTCAATGATTCTTTAACCTTGTGTAAAATGGCTACGGTTTGGGATACCTTAGATTTAACATGTTAAATAAAATTTAAAAAAAAATTGTGGCATCTTATATCATGATTTTTTCCAAATTAGATTGTTTTCAGAAAAGTAGGTGTGTCAATATTATTGCATTAATTTTGAGTTAATTTAAAGCTCCTTTAACGCTGCTAATTTTTTTTAACGCGCAATTAATGACCGACCCTTACTTGGAAAGCCTTTACTGGGGGAATTCCAGTCGCAACGAAGCAGACAGGTCCACGTCAAAATTTAGCAGTAATAAATTGAATAATAATTCGTATATTTGTGGAGACTGGGGTCAGGTTGTATTTTACAATGATAAAAATGTGCAGAATTTCACAAGTTACTTCATGTCAAAGGTTAGATATGCCCCAATATGAAAACAAAAATCCACCGAGCTGTCACCAATGTCTTACAAATGCAATTATGCCATCTAGTGGCACAAAAATGACCTCGACACAAATCAATATCACACTCGTTTTTTTTACAGTACAGTAAATCTTTTTAATTTTAACTCAATTTTATGAATTTTTTTTTAAATGTACGTATCAATGACTAAAAGATGCAGCCATTTCTCTTAGTTTAACATTTTTTCCACTTTTATGTTAACAAGAGTATGAAAACCTAGGAAAAAATATTTTATTTTACATTTAGAACATATATCAAATTGGGGATTAATCGTGACTTGTGAGTTAACTATTGAAATCATGTGATTAATTATGATTAACATTTTTAATTGCCTGACATCCCTAATGTAAAGATTTTGTAATGGGCAGATTTTTTTTGATGAAACTCTAATATTCACATGAAGATCTCCAGGTCTACCTAAAATTGTGGCCAGTTTGTGTTCTGTCAACCAATGATGGCGTTCTGCTTGCCCCCATTTGCCAGGTGGGGAAAACGGGCGCCTACCTCCAATTCCTTCGCATCCTATTCCGGATGCTCATCAGACTGTTGGAGGTGGACGTGTTTGATGAGGAGGAGTCGGACGAGGAAGAGGCAGTTGAAGGTAACGGATGATTGACATTCGGACGCGAGCTTGTGAGCACGGTGGCGACTAATCGGGAGTTTTACACTACAGAAACGTCAGAGGTGGCGACGCCTGTAAACGCCCAGTGGCCTGACATCGAGGACATGCGCAAGCTTCCATTTGACCCCAACCCCAGAGACTTCAAGTTCAGGAAGGCCAGCCCTGTCCACTGTGACAAGACACCAAAGCGCTGCAGAGGTAAGTACAACGGCGACTGACTGGACCTTTTCACAATGTTTGTAATTAATAAGCACTAGGCTATTTCCAGGTTACCTCGCATAACATTTTGGTTTTGACTGACACAAGCTAAAATGATCATTCAAGACATTTGAGTGTAGTTTTTGCCAACCAGAAGTACGTGGCATCACGGTTACACGGTCTATGAAGAGAATCAAAACGATGTGATGCTTTCAAATAAACGGGATTTTTCGGCATCAGTACTGAAGGAAGAAGATGGAAGCCAAACGGAAACGAAGCGGGAGACCAAGTCTATACGGCTTACTCGCTTCGCCGCTCACAATGCTTTTCATCACTGTGAGCAGTGTCACCATTACTGTGACGCCAGCCCTGCAACACAGGTGAATGCACCCCACTGGACATCTGCCTATGTGTCTGAAATGATGATACTGATGCTGAAAAATGATGTACCTGTATGTGGTTTTTCCAAGCACAACGGAGGGCTGGGCAATAAATCAAATTAATTCGATTAATTGTCATTTTAAAAATCGAATTTAGCAAATTGTGAAATTGAATTTTGTGTTCTGGATTATTAAAAGCTGTTTTTATGTTCTTTTACATCCAAATGTTTTTGTGAGTTGTAATTTTGCACAAGTGGCTTACAAGACATGTTGACAATAGCTACCAACTACTTAATTGTGGAATTTAAGCACAAATTTTGAATGTTTAGTTAATGTTATGTTAAAACTGATTTAGAATTAGTATACGTTATTGTTGTCCGAACATTTTGCACAGGAATTATTTTTGAATAAATGAAACATTTATATTTATTTTTGTTGGGTTTATTGGATTAAATTTGATTAAAATCATAATCGTCCTGAATTACTTTAAAAAAAATAAATAAATCGAGATGTACATTTTTTTGGCCATATCGCCCAGCCCTTCCTCAATGTGATAGTTACCGTAAATACTCATTTCATCAACATTTCAAAGCCATTTATATAAAACAACCAACTGTGTATGTGGGTGGCAGCTGTCTGAGTGCACCTTCCACGCCTTCACCTTCTGCTCGTCCATGCTTGGTGAGGAGGTCCAGCTCCAGTTTGTGATTCCCAAAGACAAGGAGCAGCACTTTGTCTTCACTCAACAGGGGAGCCACCTGGAGAGCATGCGCCTGCCTCTGGTCTCCACCAAGGTCTGTTTACAAGCTCCTGCGCAATCCAGTTCAAGAGCTGTATCAAAACATTCAGCCTTTGGAGAGATAATGCTTACCTTGTGCCCTTAGCCTCAAGGACGAAGTTATGTTAGTCAAGTCAGTCAGTTAGGTAGTAAAATAGGCATACAATGAAAAATATAAAATGATAAATCGTAATCCAATAAGGTAATGATTAGAATTGTGGTCTAATCAGTAGTATTGCACATTATATTTATTATTATTACACTAGCATTTGCTGAGCATATTGCATTAGCTGTGTTGTGAGGCAATTAGTGTAGCACAGGGGCCAAATAATAACAATCAACAATAAATATGAGTTTTTAAAAACAATTCACCTTTTTGTAATTCACAGTGGTCATTAATACAGTTCAAATTTTTAAAAAGCTCTATGGAATATCATATTTCTTTAGCAGTCCATACCAAGCAAACTAGCTAATTTGCTAACAAGAAGCTAACTGTTAGCTTCTTGTTAGCAAATTAGCTCGCTTGCTTGGTAATTTGTCAATTATTTAGCAGGATGCTGCTATAGTTACCAAATCAACTTTTGTATCAGGGTAGCCAAAGAATAAACCATTAAATGTACAAAGTTAATTATCACTTACTTTTTTTGTTACTGGGGTATGAATAGTAATACTGAATAGTACAGTCCACCATAACATCAAAATGGCACTAGGCCTATCCCTCAATGAACCAGGAAGTAGCCTGCTAAGTGCTAAATAAGAAACATACCAACACTGACCCATTCAATTAGCTTTGTGAAGCTATAATTTGTAAATATATTGAATATAATTAGTTAACTGGCTATCTAAGTGGTTATTAAAAAAAAAAAAAAGTGTTTTTTGCCTTTTACCTCTATAGTAAATGGCGTACAGGTGTAGTCTGTCACCAGAGAATCAAAATGGCGCCATCCGTCCGTGAAGCAGGAACTAGTCAGATAAATGACAAATGGACAAAAAACAAAATGTTTATTTAACTTTCATTAACGTTTTGGCCACATAATGGTAGATTTTTTTATTTTATTTTTAGGATATTGAATACTTTATCATTAGTTAGTATTAGCCAGCTTGTAAGCTAGCAGCTAACTAGCTTGTTAGCAGGATTTGGTATGAGACTCACTTTGGTATGAATGGTATGGTAGTCCATGACCCTAAAATTAAAATCGCATCTGTTAGCTTTATTTCACGTTAACATTTTTTCTCCATGAGTTAACTTTGTAAAAGTAGTTAGTTAGTTAGTTAGTTAGTTATATGAATAATGCTAAAATCCAAATAATTCTGAATCTGAACAACCCAATAATTTGGTGGAAATTGCCCCTTTTTTGCCATTTGACTTGCTATGGAATTAATGGTACAATCCACCACCATGCAGAAACCAGAAAGTGCAGGCTCGCAAAAAAAAAAAAAATGGACATCAAAGAATCTTTTCTTTCTTTATTTTTTTATTTTATTTTATTATTTTTTAATTTAACTGTACAATTAGATCAACAGGTGAGTTTGTGTTCATAGCATGCAGGAACTAATCATTGCAACACACCGGGGGTCTTTCATGTTGGTCTCCAGGACCCCAACCTGTTGAAGAGCCCCATCTTCACGCCAACAACGGGGCGCCAGGAGCACGGCCTGCTCAACATCTATCACGCCATGGAAGGCGCCGCTCACCTGCACATCCTGGTGGTCAAGCACTTTGAGATGCCTCACTACCGGAAGTACTGGCCCAACCACATCCTACTCGTCCTACCCGCCATGTTCAATAACTCCGGAGTCGGTAAGTAACGTACCATTTGTATGACAACTGATCATATGAAAGTAAATAGATGAGAATGATTCCCTATTAACTCATTCACTCCCAGCCATTTTCACAAAAGCAATCCCGGCTGTTTTACTGGATTTTGACTGATTTTGCAAGGGCCACGGAATATTGTGTTCAATTGCTATAAAAGCATGGAACCTACCAAAATAAAGATTAAAGTCTCTTCTTTCATCAGGAAAAAAAAAAAAAAGTATGATTCTATCTGTTTCCGTTTTGCAGCAATTAGCATTAGAAGAGAGCTAAGTTTCATCGGTTTTCACAAATCTATTTAAAATTGTAAGTAATTTAGCTTTTTTTCTAGATGGCCCTGATTGATCTCCTTTGCTCTGCTGCCACCTGCTGGCCGTTTGTGTAATAACTACCATTTCTGCAACCGTTCTTTGCAGTTGAGAGGCTGCATCAAAGCCTTCTGTCTAGCATAAAAAACACACAAAAAACGTATAAATCCGTCTTTGGGACACTTGCACATTAAAAAAAAACAACGTATTTACACGTCATTGGGAGCAAATGAGTTTAATATATATATTAGACATACGTGTGTTATATTAGCGTCGATGTTCGTTCTAGGCGCCGCTCGCTTCATGATCAAGGAATTGTCGTACCACAACCTGGAGTTGGAGAGGAATCGGTGGGAGGAGCAAGGTATCAAACGGCAGGAAGTGTGGCCCTTCATCGTCATGATGGATGACTCGTGCGTGCTGTGGAACGCCCAGCAGCCCGCTGAGAGCAGGTGGTACCTACAGATAAACTATTGTTTTTTTTTTAAACAGTATAATATTCCCCCCTATGAGGGCTATTCTGTAAGGACTGAGCCAATTGTGATTTCCGATAAATGCCACAAGATGGCAGCAAAGTACTACTTTGTTTAAATCATGCTCCTCTCCTCAATTCAACATAGATTATAAAAAATAGGTGAATCTGCGAACTGCAAATAACTGTGTTTTTATCATATAAATATTATAATTTTATGGTTCAATCTACTCCAGGTTTAAAATGGCACCGTCCGTGTTTTGTCATACTTTGTGGAGGTCTTTTGTTGTCTTACCCAACTGTTTGTCTCTCGTCTCGCAGCGAGACATCTGACGGCGTCTCAGCGCTGATCAACGTGTCCCTGAAGGCGGTGCTGCGCCACATGGAGACCACGCCCAAGATCCCCCTCTACGCCATGTGCGGAGCCCGCAAGTGGAGCAGCAGCCTGGCCCGCAAGGCCCCCGGCCGGCCCTTCAGCAGGGGCCACCTGCACGACTTTGTCCTGCTCAACGTGGATCTGACGCAGAACGTCCAGTATGACCTCAACCGGTAAATCCGGGGAGGGCGGAGTCAGCTTCTTGGTTTGTTCGGCGTCTGTTCTACTCATTTTATGATTTTTATTTTTATTTTTTTTCACGGCAGGTACAGTTGTGAGGAAGTGGACTTCAATCTCCGGGTCAACAGCAGCGGACTCCTACTGTGTCGTTTTAACAGTTTCAGCTTGATGAAGAAGTACATTCCTGTCGGGGGCAACCAAGACTACATGGTCAAACCCAAGCTCATGGTGCGTGTCTTGACTTGTCCAGACAGTGGTAAATTCTGAAAATTCAACTCCCAAAGCCATTTTCAGTTAGTGGTGAAAAATTTGGTTGGCATGTCTATCATAAGTAGCCCCACTAAAAAAAAAAAAAAAAAAAAAAAGTCTTAAGAGGCCATGCCTGAAAACACACAGAAAGTCTGCCATTTTGATTTCATTACTTTAAAGTATGCCTTGTTGACAATAATTAAATCATTCACTCTCAGCCATTTTCACTGAAGCAACGCCTTTCGCTCCCAGCTGTTTTACTGGATTTTGACTGATTTGCAAAGACCGCAGAATATTATTTTCTATTGGTACAAAAACAAGGAACCTACCAAAAGAAAGATTAGTCTCTTCTGTCAATGGGAAAAAAGTACATTTCTATCTGTTTCCGTTCTGCAGCAATTAACAGCCTGTTTTCAACATGGCCCTGGTTGATCGCTTATGCTCTGCTGCCACCTGCAGGCCGTTTTGGTAATTACTACCATTGTTTCACCCATTCTCTGCAGTTCAGAGGCTGTATCAAAACCTTCTGTATGCTCTAGCATAAAAAACAAAACAAAAAAACAAAACGTATAAATACGTCTTTGGGAAACTGAAAACATTTCAAATAGAACGTGTTTATACGTTTTTGGGAGCAAAATAGTTAACAGTCGGTTTTACCAGGCAGCATGGACTTTAGTAGGCATGTTTATCATAAGTAGTCCTATAAAAACAACTCAGATGACCATTACCAAAAGATTCAGGAAATCTGCCATTTTATTTTGAAGTGGCATTTTAGGGTCATTTTGGTCATTTTCAGGCATACTTAAAAAAAAAAAAAAAATCCTCATTGAGATTTTGTCTGATTGTTAACAAATTTGCACTTTCCCGTTTTGTTTTCCATGTCCAGGAAATTGAAAACCACGCCCCCATTAGTCCGTCGCAGTACGTGTGCGCCCCAGACAGCGAGCAGACCTTGTTGGATGCGCCGGCCCAGTTCCTGCTGGAAAGGTTCCTGCAGAGCTGCAGCCACCGACTGTTCCCAAAAGCCATACAGAACCCAAACAACCCGGTCCTGTCCATTGACAGCTACCTCAACATCAGCCCGGAGGTAAAGTACTAAATGCAGCGGGGTATTTATTCACTTTTCAGTTAAGAAAACAAAAATTGTACACTCCACCACTAGGTAGTAGTAGTGAACATCTGGACACCATCATTTCAGGTGGTTCTCAAAAGGAAGTCAAGTCAGGTCAACTCATCTTTATTCATATTGCGCGTTCAAACAGCCTTAGCTGTCACAAAGCGCTTTACAGAGATACAACAAAAGCATTAATATTAGTCATTCTTCGCAGAAGATAAAGAATATATGCCAGTTGGTCCTGTTACATTTCTGCAAGTGTTACTTAAAGGCTAACAAGTCCGCTACATAGATGCTAACTGTTAGCCTATTTGCCTAAGTGGTTTCTCATTGAATGTTAGCATTAAGCTAGTGGAGGCTATGCAGTTTGTTTTTAAATAAAATATGTGTAATTCTCTTAGTTTTGGTTGACAGTCGCCTTGAGCTACTTTTTTTCCAAGAACATTTGCAATTTCTATCTGCCAAACCGCCACTTGTGATGAAGTGAATCGAGTCATGATGTCAAGTTGGGCGTTCACAAGTCAAAAGGGGAAAATAAAAAATACGTCAACAATGAAAAGTCAGTAGTAGATGATGTCCATTGAATTTAAGACTGAAATCAGAAAAATGTGAGTGAGGTGTTCCTGTAGTTTTATGAGCAAAATCCCCCTCCATCCAAGTGAAATTTGTGATATAGAAATACCCTATTTAAATATTCCGTGGACATGTTACACACTTTAAATTAACACAAACACATTCAAAATCATTTAAAAGAGCAATGGACAAAAATATTGCACAATGGGACAGTGTACCAAACAAACCAATTTTTTCCAAACTAATACTTATCGTCTCACATAATATAGATATAATCATGTCCAAAGATGTATATTTCTCAAATAAATTTACAGCTGTTTCCTTCTGTAGGCGTAAAATGCAGGATGGGAGCGGATTAAGACATTCAATAATCTCTTTCTAATCTCTTCAGCAAAATTGAGGCTAAATGTGAAACACTTCCTGTTTTGTTTTTTTCTTTCAGTGTTAGTAACAATCATGTGCCACCACCTAGTGGCTAAAATTGGAACTTCACCCAAAATTAAATGGTAAATGGGCTGTAAAGTGCTTTCTGCACTAAAAAATTGACTTATAACGGTCCAAAAAAATTCTGCAAAATAGCGGAACCTGGATTTTAATGGCATTTCCATCCATTTCAAAGGGGAAAGTGAATTCAACCTAAGTTAGGGTGGCACTGTAGTCCATATTTGCCCCTCCTAGTGCAATCTACTTCAAATAGAGCATTGGGGACTTATGTATTTGAAACATCACTGTTGTGTCACTTACACTTGACTAACCGGTGCGATCCGGTGTGTGTCAGATATCCGTGTGCTACATCAACTCCCGTCCACACTCCACTAACCTCAACCACCAGGGCCTGGTATTCAGCGGCCTGCTGCTGTACCTCTGCGACTCCTTCGTCGTCTCAGGACTCCTCAAGAAGTTCCGCTTCCTCAAAGGTGAGATGCAACATCAGACATCGACGTCAGTCGGTAACAGGACATATGTCCAAAAGGAGTTGTTGGATTATATTCCAGTTGATTTTGGCCAAGACATTTACTTTCACAACTACGGGCAAAAATAGTTTCATTAACTTATGGTTGGAGAAAAGGAATTTAAAGTTTGTTTTTGTTTTTTTTGTTTTTTTTTAACACATTCATTGCCAGACCAACAAAAAAATGCATCATTTGACATCTTTTTCCGTCAATGGCAGTGAATGAGTTAAGAAGAAGGGGAAAAATGGAATCTACCCAAAAGTAATATATGATTTACTACATGGGTAAGCACAAAATTTTCATTTTCAAAATCAGATATTTTAGCTCTTGGGTCAATCATTACACAATGACTAGTACTACAAAAAAATAAACTCCTTAAAAGAAGAAACAAAAAGAAAGAAAACATAAAAAAAAAATAAAAAAGGAAATTTAAAAGTTAAAAAAAAATTGTTGAAATTGTCATTGTTGGTTAATTTGGTTTATAAAAATGTGCAATACTACAAAAAATAAACTCCTTAAAAGAAGAAGAAAAAAAAGGAAATTTAATGGTTACATTTTTTTTATTTTATTTTTTATTTCAGTGTTGGTTAATTTGATTAATAAAGATGTGTAAAATAATATATCAGTAATCATTTATATACAAAAAAAAAATACCATAGCAGGCCTACTATTAATAATTGTTTTTTATATAAATCTTTTCTGGCTGTTGTTTTCCTCCTTTCTGCTCCATGTCAAAGTCTTTTTGAGAGCATATCAGATTAATGAGAAGCTAAAAAGAGTGAATACTTACTCCAGATTGCGCTTGACTTGACTTGTTTTGGTTCTGAATGTGGAGCTGTGCAGGGTCGGATCTTTACTGGTGGAATTCTGGGGCAATAAACCACCCCAAATTTCTGAAAATTCTTTCTTGAACATAAAGTCTGATGTATAAGCTTTTCAAAATCACTGCACACTGCACAAAAAAAACAACAAAACTAAATATAATCGCTAATTTAGTGTTGAAAAATTCAAAAATTCCTTCAATTTTTAATTTTATGGCCCTCTAGGGAAAAAGTTTGGTCACTGCTGCTTTAACCAATTTATTTCAAATGTGCCTCACAACGCTAGCTAGCTGGCCCACATAACAGTCGCATTTTTCGTAATAATGATGCGACATAGTGGTGGTGAGGTTGATCGACTCGGGTAGTTCCCCACTGAACACTAAGGCCACCAGATTTTCAGCCAAATGGAAACATGACAAACAGCTAACAGTTCGTGACGCTAATTGGAATTAGCGCTAACGCTAGTGTGTTGCGGCCGCATCCTCCAGGCGCCACCCTGTGCGTCATCTGCCAGGACCGCAGCTCCCTGCGTCAGACCATCGTCCGTCTGGAGCTGGAGGACGAGTGGCAGTTCCGCCTGCGCGACGAGTTCCAGACGGCCAACTGCAGCGAAGACCGGCCGCTCTACTTTCTCACCGGGCGCCACGTTTGAAAAAGCAGCCCAGCTATTCTTGCCATCAAAACGCGCCACCGGCGGGGCGGATGCTAAGCTATGCTACGATTGTACGTCGCCGTTTTTTTTTTTTAACCACGGTGCGTCCATTCGTGGACATACGTGTTGATCTCAGGGTTTTTAAAATGGAAAAAATCACGATTTATGGGAATAAGAGGGGCAGACGTTTTCTCCCTGTGTTTACTTTCTTCTTGGCACCAAAGACATCCTCGAGCTGCGTCTTTTTCTTGCCCCGTCATGCCTTTCACTGCCAAACGACTCCACACTAAACACTGCCTAGTGGACATTCAACAGTACACGCTGTATACAATAACATATTTTTTTATGTCATAAAAAAGTAGGGTGGGGAAATCTGCGGAGTGTGGGCCATATTGCAGCCCACCAGAGCATTTTATCCGACCGGATGTGCGATAACTTCAATACAGATGTGTGTGTTGTGAAATGCACAAAACATATCATAATATGTAATGGAATCCAATACAAAATGTTCCGTTTGGTTGCCTACAACGGAAGATTTTGAAAATTACTGTCAGTTCAGATAGGCTGGATGCTCCGTTCTTCATGACCGATGCTCTATGGAATTTTTCATCAATAAGGGAGGAGATGATTTCGTCAACCTGCTATAAGATGCATTGATGCCTATATCGTATCTGCACCATTCCATGTAACAAAGGCTTTTGATCTCAAATTTAAAGGAGACATATTATCTATATTAATTTCACAGAGCAATAAAGTATCCGCTAAAGCTTAATGCTAATCAGTGCATCCAACAAAACTCAATGCAGATCTTCTTATATTTTTTTTGTCTGATGTGATAGCAGGGGCTTGGGGTCCTGTGGATGTTATTTTACTTGGCTCTGGATCTTCATCCAGCCTAACTAGTCAAGTCATAGGTGGAGAAACATGGTATATGGAGGGCCAAAATTGAAAATAAATAAATGACAAAATAAAAAAAATAATAAAAAAGTATATATATATATATATATATATATATATATATATATATATATATATATATATATATATATATATATATATATATATATATATATATATATATATATATATATATATATACTTAAAAAATTGAATTAAAAAAGTAATATAAATAATATAAATGGAAATAAATACAACTATGCCCTGCGATTGGCTGGCAACCAGTCCAGGGTGTCCACCGCCTACTGCCCAGAGCCAGCTGAGATGGGCTCCAGCACACCCCGCGACCCTTGTGAGGAAAAAGCGGTCAAGAAAATGGATGGATGGATAAATACAAATATATATATATATATATATATATATATATATATATATATATATATATATATGAGTAAAAATAAATACAAGAATAAAAAACGAAATTCAAAAACTAAAAAAAAATGTCAATAAATATATAAATAGAATTAAATAATCAATAAATAAAAATGCTCTGCGCTCACATTTGTTTATTTCAGAGTGGAGCATTTTCATTGATTGATTAATACTTTATATATTTTGTATTTATTTTTGCTTTTATTTAATTAAACATATACATATATATATATATATATATATATATATATATATATATATATATATATATATATATATATATATATATATATATATATATATATATAATTTTTTAACATACGTTTTTATTTTCACTTTTATTTATTTATTTAGTCCTTTATTTATTTTTTTTATTTTTGGCAGTTTTGGTCCTCCATAGTTTTTACACAGAAAGGCCCATCCTGAAGGCCCATCCACAGAATGCATTTTCAGAAATAGGCAGATAACAAAATGTACTTGGTTGTTTAATTTCACGTTGATGAGTAGGCAGGCACTCTAGAAAGTCAACAATTTGTATAATATTCCATAATGTCCCCTTTAAACACGGCCTTGTATATGGGAAAGGGAGAATGTGTCTCCTATGGGTTTGTGCACAGGGTTTTCCAAAGAATATGCCTTAAGGAGAAGTGACGCTCACTCCTACGTGGACCAATGAGAACTAGGCAGAAAAGGGAATGTTGCTTGAGCCAAATAAATAGCCAGAGAAATAGACTACTGTACTGTTTAAAGTTTACATTATTATTATCATTATTATTATTATTATTAATATATTCTCTCGTCCCCAACCCCCCTTCACCCGCTAGTTACTGTTATTTTTGGTTTGTGTGCGTGTAACTTTACCCAGTTTTGGTGTCTTTTTCTGTCAGCGAGTAGAACCTACCTAAGATGTGTCCTTAACGACATCTCTGTATGGGCTGCACCGGGGAGTTGTTATTTATTTCAAGCGTTACAGATGGACTGATAATCACGTGAAAGAAAGTGATTGCACGCACGCTACGGCGGGTGAATTTACTGAATGTCACTGAGGCGTAAGGAAATAAGTGAACTTGCACTAAACAAGTTGCCAAACCAAATAATGGAAACCAATCAAATCAGCTCCCCTAAAATGATTGTGGCGATCAGAAAAAAGTCTATTAGTCCAAAGAAAGTTCCATGTGAATCAACGTTGAATAATATGCAACTTGCTCACACAATCTTCGCAGAGAGAGAAGCAGCACGGCGGTAGCCTCGGGATCTACCTCATGTTGTCACAGCAGAGACGTGCTACAGTATGTTGCCCTTGTTCTTGTTGTTGTTGCTGTTCTAAATTGATGAATGTAATAATAGTAATAATAAAATGACTTTTCAAATGTTTGTTTTTTGTCCAGTGCACTTTATGTAGAATTTTACATGAAAGCAAAAGTTGTATTTACAGTTACATAAATACAATGGAGCTTGAAGGGCAAAATTATGTTTGATTCGGACAGACTAGTCTAAACACGATATTCTGATTAATAATCTTTGTCTCGTTTTTATCTCTCTCGACGCGGCCATTTTTTTATGGAAGCCCATAACTGCCAGTTTAAAAAAAAAAAAAAAAGGTTTTTTTTTTTTCTTTATAACACCGTCAGAAACCGGCAGTGGAATTTTTTTTCCGACGGTGTAAAAAAAAAAAAAAAAAAAAAGTTTTTTTGTTTTTTTTGTTTTTTTTCACTGGCAGTTTCTGACTGTAAAAAAAAAAAGAAAAAGAAAAATCCCCCACTGGTGGAAACGGGCCTCTAATAGTGAACATTTTTTATTTATTTATTTATTTATTTTTTAACTGGCGGGAATGGGCTTCCATAATTGTTGCGGTTGCTGTTGGCTGAAAATGACATCACAGTAGTTCATGGCTCATGCTGCATTCAAGGATAGTTGGAAGTCAGGCTTTTCCAACTTCAAACCAGGAAGTGCGTACGGGAACTTGGAAATTCCACTTGCGAAGTCGGAAAAAAAAAGGACCCCGACTTCACCGACAGACTACAAGTGACATCACTCTACAATGGCAACCTGTTTGGAAACACAGACCGTGAATGGCAAAACACAATTTACTCGAGTATAAAATTAGATCTTTCTTCATTCATAAATATTCAACATAACTTCACTTAAAGGTGTATTCAAGGATCTTCTCAAAAAGTAGAAGCCAAACGTCCGTTTGTCACTTTTTAAAAAATGCGCATGGCAGACATCCTATCAGCTCTCCTGCTAGTCCACGGGGGCGGGGCCGCGGGCGGGTGCGCATGCTCAGCTAAGAATGAGCACGCACGAGGTCGTTACGGGACATTGATTGACGGGATCGAGAACCAATTGTTAAGATGATCCACCTGGAAGACGGAGAGACAAAAGATCCTTGGATACACCTTTGACGCAATGTGCGTGACAGTATGCGCTGTCTCCCTACATTAAATTATTCGGTAAACTACTGAACTGTATATGGAATGCTCGTGAAATAAGATAAAAACAATAAATGAAGCAAAATTGCGAGAAGGTAAGTTTGCTGGAGGTCAAAATGAGTTTTAAGAACCAAAATAAACAATTCACCACTATCTGCCATTTTGGTTGTTTACTTTTGCCTTGAACGCTTTCAGGTCGGAACTAGTAAAAACCAACTCAGATATATCCGACTTCCGAACATCCTCGAATGCAGCATCAGTTAACAATCAATCACGGCTCAGCTGGCAAACATCACATGATCGAATTCAGAAAACAAGTGAGCTGTGATTGGTCGTTACCTGAGCAGCTGTGATGTCATTTTCAGTCGACAGAAAGTAAGTAAAATGGCCGTCCCCATGAGATGGAACAAAACGGGTGGATTTTGCTGCTTAATTCATATTCCACAAACACAAAATTAATCAGAATGCTGTGTTTAGACTCGTGAGGGTGCATGAAACTTATTATTATAAAGAATATTTTTGGCCTGACTTCCTCCCACAAAAAAAACGCTTATGTTTTAACTTTATAATAACACAGTAATTAAATTGAATGTAAAGAATCAAAATTTGCGCATCATTCAAGATCCTTCTGGTGTGTATCACTTGGCCACCAGGGGGCAGTATAATACAGTCACACAGACAAAATAAGGGTTTTACTCAACAACTGTAAATGACTGACTGCGATTCAATATTAGTCTGTTTGTTTGTTTGTTTGTTTATTTTTACAGAGGATAAAGAATATATGCCTGTGATAATTGTGATATTGTCTTTTTATGGCGTCTGACGTTGTTAGCTTTAAGCTAAGTCTTCTTTAAGATAATATTAGTTTTACGTTAAGTCTGCTTAGCTTAAAAGCTAACAACATCTTATGCAAAGGTGTGTGATTGTTTGAAACACAACGTGTAATTTTAAGGACTTCATCTGTTTTCTATTTAATTTTCTGGGATTCACACTAAGTTTATGATAAGCGTTGCATTACATGGATTTGGGGAGCCCCCAAATGATTAAATACAACCCTGGCCATGCCCTTAGAGTAACAATACGATTCAGTCCAATTACAATATAATTCACTACGACGTGAATAATACAACGTGAGGGTGAGGTGCATCATAACCGGACTGCATCATCTTGTATCATAATTGTACTGTCAACAGACGTACTGCTTACACAACCACCAATAATGACACTGCCAAGGTTAATGAAATCTTAATGTAAGCCACTTAACAGTGTAATGTACATTATATGCAGCATAATACACACAGAGACTTCGAGAGCACACAGTAAATGGACACTCCTCTCCTTTAGAGAAAAACGGACCACCTCAATGGCAGTCATGGAGCTTGTAGAAGCAATATCTACCGAAATAGATAATAAAAAATTTACTGTTGGGATTTTTATGGATTTAAAAAAAGCTTTTGATACTATAGATCATTCTATATTAATGAATAAATTAAAGAAATATGGAATAAGAGGTTTAGCTTATAAGTGGATGAAAAGTTATTTGGAAAATAGATATCAGTATGTGCAGTTTAATAATGTACAATCAGAACACATGAAGATCACTCATGGAGTTCCCCAAGGGTCTGTGCTCGGCCCTAAATTATTTATACTGTATATAAACGATATTTGCTGTGTCTCAAAAACATTGAAAAGTGTTTTATTTGCTGATGATACAACTTTCTATTGTTCAGGAGAAAACCTGAAGCAGCTTCTGACTACTGTGGAGTATGAATTGAATATATTAAAAAAATGGTTTGATGTAAATAAATTATCATTGAATTTAAATAAAACCAAGTTCATAGTTTTTGGCACGAGACAAATCACTCATCAAGTCAAAATTATGGTGAATTCAATTGAAATAGAAAGGGTGAATAAAAATAAATTCCTTGGAATTATTATCGATGATAAATTATGTTGGAAGCCACACATAGAAACTGTTAAAAGGAAAATGTCAAAAATCATAGGGATACTCTATAAAAGTAAGGATGTTTTAAACATGAAATCATTATATATATTATATAGTTCATTATTATTACCATATTTGACCTATTGTGTGGAATTATGGGGAATGGCATATAAAACAAATACTAACACCGTTTTCAAATTGCAAAAGAAAGCTATAAGAATTATTAATGGATCAAAGTATACAGAGCCAACACATCCACTATTTATTAAATTAAATGCAATGAAATTTTATGACTTGGTGGATTTTAAAATAGCACAAATAATGTATAAAGTTTATAACAATTTACTCTGCCACAGTACTCAGAAGTTATTTGAAATTAGACACAGTCCTTATGATATAAGGGGTACAAGTGTGTACAAAAAACCCAAAACAAGAACAAATATTAAGCAAAGGTGTGTATCTGTAAAAGGTGTTGATCTGTGGAATCATTTGGAAATTGCTCTGAAAAATTGTGACTCAATGCTGGAGTTTAAAAAAATGTTTAAAAGTAAAGTTAAAAAAAATTATCTATGTCAGACCAGTATATGAAAAATGTACATGTGAGTATGTGTAAGTGATCTGGATAGGTATTATGGTATATGTTTAGTAAATTTATGTATATATGTTTTTGGTAAATGTGAATATGTTAAGTGCACTTGTGTATATATATATATAACTTGGGTTATATATATCATTTATTATTTTATTATTATTTTTTAATAATTAGTAAATTAAAATTGTATTAATAATGAAATAGGTTTAAATATATTTAGTAAAAGGGGTAGGACTAGATAAGTTTTTAACTTCTTCCTACTCCCTTTTGAACATGTAAGTTATGATTAATTGAATGATTGTTATTGGGATTTTCTTCTCTTTTGATTGTTGTTGTTTTTTGTTTTATCTCTGCTGTTCATCTGTTTATATGTTCAAAAAAATAATAAAAGGAAAAAAAAAAAAAGGTAAATGGACACTCCTCTCCTCAGGCCGCACAGTGCGTTTGGACACAAGGGACGCCGGGGTACTTATATGGACACTGCCATTTCAATGACAAAGTATGATATGAGCGCACATCAACCTTGTGTGATGTAACACCGGGCTATTTTCAGGCTCCTGCTGCAGTCCACATAAGGAGGAGGAAGCGAGGGCAGGCTCGCTACTCATTATTGCACTTTGTGAAAATAACCCCCCAGCTCTCCGGCAAACCATTTTTTTTTTTTTTTTTTAATGACTAAGCGGCTGAGGCTTCAATCACATTTGAGTTTCTTTCGGTTTGCACTTGTCCTCTTACTTCAATAAATTATTGCAAACTTTAAAGGGAATGAACTATATTTTATCTTTATAAATAAAGATGACATGACTTGACTTAACATGCGTTAAAACGGACATTACACAATACTATAAAGGTTAGGAACACTCATTAGGCAGTCAAATTTACAGATAGAAAACATGTACACTACAGTGTTCCCTCATTTATCATGGGTTCATCTTTCGCGGCCCCAGATTTTTGTTTTGTTTGTTTGTTTGTTTGTTTTTGGCGGTGATGCGGTTCCGGTCAAAATGGGTTTACATGTCATGCCTCCTATCTTTATAGTTAAAATTAAGACTGTCAGTCCTGAAAAATATAGTATGAATATAATAAACATTTAGAATAAATGGGAAAAAAAATACATACTGTGCTGTATAATAAGTAAATTAAAAAAAAACATACTTTGGAAAAAATGAATGTAAATGAAAAAAAAAAAAACATATGATGAATGATAAAGCATTTATAATAAACTAAAAATCATCAACCAAAAAAAAAAAACATCTAATAAACGAAAAAAGTATTTACTGTGCTGTATAATAACTAAATTTAAAAAATAATACTTTAAATGGATTTTAATGAATTTAAATGAAAAAAGAACATATATGATGAGTGAAAAAGCATTTATAAAAAAGTAAAAATAATACCAAAACGAAAAAACTTATATAATAAACGAAAAAATATATATATAATTAACGGGATTAAATAAATAAATAAATAAATAAATAAAAATAATGCGGATTTCCAGTTCCATTTTTTTTTTTTTCGGGGTCAAAATCAATATGTCATTCTCATTTCCATTATTCAAATTAAAATGCAAGAAATATTCTTATTTTTTGAAAAATAACACATACTTATCTTGTGACATAATATACGAATAATGATGTCCAAAGATGTATATTCTAGAATGGATTTACAGCTGTTGCTTTCTGTAGGCGTAAAACGCAGGATAGGAGAGGATTGAGACTTTCACTAATCATTTTCTAATCTCTTATTTTTTGATAGGAAAAAAATAACACAAATACAAAACATGTTACCTTTTACAATGTATTTTAGTGTTATGCAAATGTACCTAATAGTTGATATTTTTTAATGATTAGAAAAAACTAAGAAAGAGCGCCTCATGAGGAGTTAAATGAACAAAAGGGGGGACGTGGGGGGGGGGGGGGGTATTTCTTTGTCCTTAGGTAATGTGGTACTTACACAGCCATGATTAACTACTACATAGAATTATTAAACCATTGTAGGAAAAAAAAAAACGTTTCTACTGGAGAAAGGTCCTAATGTCAATTGTGAGGAACGACCGCCAACATAAGAGCGACTGATATCTTCGGACTAGGGAAAGGCAGCAGAAAGCAGACAAATGGATCGAGACTCTTAAACCATTTATTAAACAGCACATATTACACTCACTGTTGATTGTGCATATACTAGTCAGACACTTTTGTTTTCAATTCTTATTGCTGCACATTTTCATGGGACGGAAGATGAAATTTCAAAAGCACCTGGCATCTTACGGAGCGTTGTCATGCATTCCTTTATGGAAGTGGAAGAAAGCACAGATGTAGTGGGGTAAGTTGGTGAATTACAGTTTCACTGACAAAATAAATAAATAAAGAGAAATGACTGTAGATGTCCACAACATATCGCACCTGGCATCTTAAGGAGTTTTGTCACGCAGTCCTTCATGAAAATGGATGGCACAACATCAGCAATGTGGTGAATGTGTTCTGCCTAGTGGTCAAGTTGGAGAATTAAGAGTTTCATTGACCAAAAAAAAAATCGATTTAAATTGACATAAAAAAAAAATGTAATTGGCTTAATATTTATATAACGAAAATAAAAAAGGATAAAAATCAACACATTATATTTTTTAGAAATGTATATATACAGTATGTATATACTTCATTTGATTGGCTTACTGTGCAATGTAATAAGTCAATTCAATATGGTATGGTAGCGGATGTGTTTGCATTTTTAACATACTTTTTTTTTAACCATCAAAACTTTCAGTGAAAAACAAAATCAGAGTCTAAAACTCCATATAGAATTTATTTGTCAATTATTTGCAGGAATCTGATTGGTTAAAACAGCAACTCAATCAAACAAAATAAATAAATCAACAAATACATTTATGATTTACATTTTAAGACTCATGATATTTTATTTGTATTAATAAATGGGCAATTTAACACGAGCTGAGTATTAGGGATAGGCCGATTATCAGCTGAGCCAATTATCAGTGTCAACATTCGACATTTTGGCATCAGCCGTTAATCGATCAATTTGAATCTGTGTTAACCTCTGTACACCTTTTGTTTTTCTTTGGGAAAAAAAAAAGTAAGTGCAAATTTAACATTTCAATTATTTTGAAATTTTGGAAAACTTTCTGATTTACTGTAGAAAAAAAAAATTGTGAGTTATTTACCCGGTTAAGTTTTAATTTAACTTTTTAAGACATGCCAATGACCCCAGGAGCTCCCTGAAGTTTTTGTTAGAATTCTAAAACAAAGATTTCTATTGTCTAACATAAAAAATAAAAAAAAATCCCCAAAAAAATCCCCCAAAAAAATCAACACTTTGCAAGTCTAAAACTTGTTCAATCGACATTATGCTTAAAATATTTTGACATATATATATATATATATATATATATATATATATATATATATATATATAAAATGAAAATATGAAAATATATATATAAATTACATAATGAAAATATGAAAATGACTAAATGAATTTCCATTTCAATTTATTTGAGTATTTTCTTTAAAGTGGCTATAGGTTTCTTTTTTGTTTTTTGTTTTTTTTGACAGTGGCACAATTATAAAAAGCATAAAATCTGCATGAGTACATCAAAGTACACATTCGATGAATTTGTGCAAAGTTGCCGGCATGAGTCAAGTTTTGTGTAGTCGGGAGGGGAGGCGGGGAGCAATCTGACTTGTGTTTTTAGCTTTCGCTTTGGGGAAAAAAAAAAAAAAATCCTAAAGTTCAAACTAATCCCTTCAAAATACAACTTTAAAATAATCCATGGAGACAAACAAACAAACAAATCCCTGAGGGCTACCATCCTACTGATGAATGTGTAAAGGACATATTGTCATGTTTAACATTGTTCTCAACACCTCCGCTTGTTTTCAATGCCACAAATGGAGGAATAAATAAATTTAATGACTGCAGCCAATATGGACGTGCCCTTTGAAACCACAATCATGTTTTGTTTTGTTTTTTTTGCTTGTGGCGGGATAAAGGAATGGATGGATGGATGGATGAGGAAGATAAAAAGCAGGTCAATGGTGGGATTGAAACGGACTGGAAGGATGGACGGAATGCAGCAAGGACGAGGGGGCCGGTCTCAGGAGAGGTCTTTGAGTCGGCCGCCCTGCTCGATGACAGCGCGGGCGAACTGGTGGAAGACGCGGTCCATGTAGGTGCTCCGCCTCGGCCACAGGCCCTCCAGGAAGCCAATATGGCCGCCGTGGCAGGTAATGAGCATGGCCAGGTTGGGGTTCTGCTTAACCGCCTCCACGGGGATGGCTGACAAACACAACAACCAGGGAAAAAAAAAAAAAAAAAAAATAATAAATCTATTCAATTCATCATTTAAATGAGGAACTGAATTGAAATGTGAATACATTTATTAAATGACACGATTAATTCATTAATTAAAATAAAATAAGTATTGTGGTATAAATTTGAAAATGTCGTCATTTCAAAACATTTGTCACCATTAATGTGGCCAACATCATGCAAAACAAACAAACAAAAAAAATGAATTGTTTTTGAGAAGGGAAGTAAAATTAAAAATGTGGTTGTAAAAGTGTGCACACCCTATGAAAATGAAAATATGGCTGTGTTCACAATTAACCAATCACACTTAAATTTGTGGTAAATGGGAGTCAGCATACTATTTAAAGTGCCTCTGATTCACTTCAAATAAAGCGCTGATGTTTTAGTTGGCTTTTCCTGTCATTTTTGTATGTACACACACTTATTTTAAGGCATGGTTTTCTTAACTCATTTGCTCCCAAAAACGTGTTTAAGTGTCCCAACGACGTATTTATGCGTTTTTTTTGTTTGTTTTGTTTTTTGTTTTATGCTAGAGCATACAGAAGGCTTTGATGCAGCCTCTCTCTATTGCAGAGAATGGTTGAAGCAATGGTAGTTATTACAAAAACAGCCATCAGGTGGCAGTAGAGTATAAGAGATCAACCAGGGCCAAGTTAAAACAAGCTGATTTCCCCACAGCTCTATACAGATTTATGAATGATTTTGAAACTTAGCTATATTCTAATGCTAATTGCTGCAAAACGGAATCAGATAGAAATATACTTTTTCCGAGTTAAATGCTGACAAATGTATTTTTAAAAAATAATTTAAAAATATGTTTTAAACAATTGGGAAAGAATGATTATTACAAAAATTATTCAGAATTTAACAATTTTGCTTATTTGAATTTCATTCTTTTAAGCATCTCATAGACTTATCTCACAAATATAATTCACAAAATGTAAGGAGCTTTAGCATTTAGGTGAAATTAAAGGATGAACCAAAAATGTATTTATCCCGTTAAAGTTTATAGTAAATTAAAACGCCCTTCTTACAATATAAAAAATAAACTAAATGTTCAATGAAAATCAATATTTTAAACTAATATAGCACACACACCGCATCATGAAAACACTTTGACGTCTCTTACCGTGAGACGGAGAAAAGACGTCATCAGCAGCGTTGAGGCACAGCATGGGCACCTGCACGGACTTCAGCCTGTGGACTGGACTGGCGTCATGGTAGTAGTCGTCATTGGTGGCGTAGCCGAACATGATGGACGTGAACCTCTCGTCGAACTCTCGGATGGTCCTTGCCTGCGATGGGAATGGGGGCCAGTGAGCCTCTTTCATCACAACATACAACAATAAGCCAGCGTTTAACTGAAGTGTGTGCACTTTAACCCAACAGCAAGGAAACAAAACACCCTCATCGAACATCAGCCCCGAACACCCTGGCCATTTATGCTAAACAGCGACATGGGGACAACAAGGTGGAAAAATGCCCTTTTTTTTTTTAAACAGGTAGTGTGAAAGTGTCTACAGTAGGGATGTAACAGTATCCAAACATCATGAAACGATATCACGATATGAAGGTCATGATACAATCATTATCACGATATTGTGGTGTGGTTGGCGAAACAAAAAAGGTCACAATATTGTAAAAAAAAAAAAAAAAGATTAGCTATTACTACAAAAATATATATATTGTGCTTACAACAATGCATATAAACAACCTACAATCTCTAATAACACTTAATATTGAGGCACTTACTTGCTAATGCAAGCACTCATTGAGTTCCTCCACATATTGACTCGCTTCACAAGCATATAACGTCCCCCTTCACCTGATGATTAGCGTGGATTTTAAACATTGAAGGGCCAAAACATGCCGTATGAAAATTAAACTACATTAAAAAACTAGCCACCAGAGTGTGCTAGAACTGCACAAATGGAATTCAACCTGACTTTTTTTTTTAAAATGTGCTGCTTTTAATATTGTGTCATGACGACGACGATACATCGTGGCAGTTTTAATATCGCAATATCACGATATTGCAGTTATTGTTACATCCCTAGTTTACAGTGGAGTGACAAAAATCACCTACCTTCATCACGTGGTCGATGTCGTAACACTTTTCAAGCACTGGTCTGTGTCTGGTAGGCAGATAAACAGACACACATAATGTACAACGTTATTAATGAAATATGGAGTATGTATAATATATGTAATTGATATGACAATACCATTGATTGGGATTATTAATACATTGAGTATTACTATGACTTAAAATGACATTATTGAAATAAGACATTAGTATTTATTTAGGAAAATATAGATATCAATATTACTATTAATAATTATATTACTCATAAACAGTGCTGTCAAAGTTAACTAAATAATTAATCACAAATAATTATCGCATTAATCACGTATTAACGCAGATTAATCACACTGTTAATTTCGAGTGCAGATGATCCTTTAGCTGACAGCGGATGGTTACGTTATAGGTAGCACAGGTTGTGTTTGAGCAATAAACACAACTACATGCATTAAAATAAAGCATTTAATAAATGTTTGCGTATGACGTTCAAAATATTTGTTCATGTCAAACTATCGGGGTCAATTCCCCCCCCCCCCCCCCCCCCCCATTTTAAATTATGCAAGCAATTAATTGATGGGCGTGTGCAATGGATCAAAAAATGTTGAAGACGTCCTCATAACATTAAATGTCAAATGTCAAAAAAAATTGATAAAAAAGCCTTTTAATTAAGTCATTAGTCGTGATAATCAAAATTCCAAGATTTAATTAATCTGATTTAAAAACGTAATCATTTGACAGCTCTAACATGTGAAATAGAGTTCATAGCAAACATGGTGAAGCTGCATTTACCTGTTATGCTGCATGCAAATAAAAATAAGCTACCAAAAGAAGTGAAGTCAGCCACAAGAGTAAATGCTTTTAAATCAGGTTAAAAACTTTGCTTTACTAAGATAAAAAAAAAACAAAAGAAAAAAAAAAAAAAAAAAAAACTCCCATACATTTTTTAAACACTTTTACATCATTTTATTTTTATTTGTAACTTTACAAACCTACTTTTATTTCTTTACTTAATCTGCGTTAATACATGATTAATGCGATCATTTTAATTAATTCGATAATGCTTTAACTTTGACAGCACTATTATTAATATAATCAGCTATTAATCATAATCAGCATTTGCAATTTAATCTCCAGACTGCTAAAGCCCCACAAGCCTCCCTTCTAGCATTAGCAGCGAGCTAGCGGCCGCGCTAATCCCACTCTGGCCCGGCGGTTGACCTGTGCACCGAGGCTTGCAGGCAGCTGGTGAGGTAGGAGTTGAAGAGGAAGCGGTCCAGCGGCTTTTCCAGCGACGCCGTGCACTCGAACACGTCCCAGCCGGCCGAGAACACCACCACCCCTCTCAGGCACGTCTCCTGGCCCTTGCGCCCCAAGTAGTTAGCCAGCATCATCCTGAAGGAACAGAGAAACAACATTGGAAAACTGGATGTAAATAATCCATGGTCAATCCAAATTAAACATACACTGTGCAGTGAACCTCTGTTCATCACATGGGTTACATGTAGTAGCAGAAACAAGTACTGTAGATCCATTCCACAAAAAAAATATCAGATTAGTGTGCCTGCAGTAGGTGAATAATATAAAATTAAAATTAGCTAGCGACAAGTAACATCTGTTAGCACTTGGCAAGCATCTCTGGCACCTTTTTACACTAGCCTTTAGCTACATGCTATTTATGTTAGCATCTTCTTAGTAAAATGAATTTGTCTATGCAATTAAAACATGCTCTATACTGTACTTTGGTGGTTCCACTGTACTTAACGGAACCTTAACTTGACTACTTAACAACATTGTCAGCGCAAAAGCCTTGCTCTCGATGACTTGCGGGAAGGTTAGCAGTTAGCATCATGCTAGCAGAAATAAACGGACAACTTGAAATATGATGATGAAACAGTTTCAGCTCTGATTGTGCTGAATGCGTTTTTTTTTCTTTCTTTCTTTTCTTATCCTCAGCACGGAAAGATCTAGTGATCATCGCTAAAAGCATCTACTTGTATCAAAGATGCACAGGCGTTATTGTAGCGGAATAGTTCAATGACCAAGTCTGTTGTACATTAGCGAGTAGCAAAGTCAAACTTGACATTTTGGTAAAAAAGTAACTATAGACAGGGAAGGTGGCTATTCGGCAGGGAGGAATTTATTTCCCCCCTTAATGAACTAATAAATAATGAAAATGCTTTTGAAAAGTTATTTTGTTATGTACATGTACTACAGAAGAAGGAAAGAAGGAAAGGAAAGTTAGGGAACTGTAATTTTCTTTATTACACAATACTTATGCTACATTCGAGGATGGTCGGAAGTCGGAAATATCCGCGTTCACACCAGGAAGTGCGTCCGGGAACGCCCCCTTGAACTCAGAAATTCCACTTGCAAAGTCGGAATAAAAAAAGGACCCCGATTTCACCGGCGGACTACAATTTGATGTCACTTTGAATGGCAAAACACAATTTACTCGAGTATAAAAGTAGATAGCTTTCTTCATTCATAAATATATACCAAAATAAAAAACAATTTATCACTCTCCGCCATTTTGGTTGTTTACTTTCACCTCGAACGCTTTGAGGCCGGTGTCGGTACCATATGTATTCGGCCTGCCAGATCCATTCGGGGTCCTTCGCCTACAGATGACGTTACGCTACAGGATTGGCTGAGACGTTTTACGCTACAGGATTGGCTGAGATGTCGACGATTGTGATTGGCGAGGCAACTTTCCAGTCGTTGGAGGGAAAACATTGACGCTTTTTACGAAGAAATGTATTATTATTTATCTAATGGGACTTATCACAGCCGCACTACTGGATCAAACTGTTCGGCGACCCAAAAGGCAAGGATTCGTAACGCGTCAAAATCATTCATCAATCAATTACATCTCACCGTGGCTATTCTAATGTATTGATCTCTCGTCTTCCCTTGTCTAGGATTAAAGGTTTGCCGTGAAACCCTTTCAGACTTGTTTGTTGTTGTTGTTTTGTGGAAGGAAAAAAATACTGAACATATAAAGAAAAGTTGTGCATTCATTCATTCATTCATTCATTCATTCATTCATTCATTCATTCATTCATTCATTCATGTGTCATTCATTGATTTGTTAATGCATTTGACATCTTTAAAGAAAAAGTAAAATGTGCTACTGTAGTTGATGAAGTTAACTTATGAGTTTCGACTTTACGGTAGTAGGCCATTACCTTTGATTAATATTTATATCAATAGTCCATGAGACACACATGCACACACATGAAGGTTACAAATAAATTCGTAGTTACCTAATCACCTGAGGCTGAGTACAGAACATATTGGTGAGGAAATGTCACATCTCAGGCAATAATTCCATCATTTTATTATCATCATCATGGTAATTATTTTCTGCAATACGCACGACCCTCCGCAACTCATAGTGCAGTGTCACCTCTGAGGTGACATTGGCAAGAAAATATTAAAGATGTCATTTAAATAACAAAATGTATGGGCTGAGATTGCAAAACGTAAATAAACGTAAGTATAAAAGCAGGATACTTTAAGATTGACTAAATAATGAAATAGATTGAAAAAATACATTAGATAAAATAAATATAAAAAATGGAGGTAAAATAGCACATAAATGCAAAAAAGTAAAACTGCGATGGGACGAAATATTGTCAGTTGACGTGCTAATGTGTTCCTATAATCATTACGACTGCAAAATTCGGACACCAAACCAACGTGAACACATTTGACACTGCTCGCTTGCTGTACTGACGTCATCAGCAAGCGCCGACCAGACGCGAAGGCCCCCGAATGGATTTGGCAGGCCGAACACATATGGTACCGACACCGGAACTGCCTTAACTCGGATATTTCCAACTTCCGACCATCCTCGAGTGCAGCATTAGTGACTTTTTTTTTTTTTTTTTTTTTAGCATCTTGGACTCGAAAACGTACGAAAAACAAAAACTAAAGCTAACAATAAAACTAATAAAAACTAAATTAAAAATGAAAACATTCTTGAAAAGATTAAAACTAATAAAAACTAACAAACTCTCCAAAAAACGAAATAAAAACTGAATTTAAAACAAACAAACAAAAAATAATAATAATAACTATAGTGAAAAATTAAAAAATATTATAGTCATCATGAGTCAACAGGATTTTTTCTGTGTGAATAGAATGGAGGAAAAATCCACTCCGTGTCACCTTCTAATCAGCAGAGTTTATTATTATTATTCAATTTTTTCAGTGTAAACACAAAGGTATTATTCTGCCGAATGGCAACAAGTGGTTAATTGTACTTCTTGCTATTTAGTGAAAAATCATTTAATTTTTTCTGCATGTCTATATATGTACCTGGTATTGACAGAAAAACATTTGTAGTAAATAAATAATACTGCAGTGTAATAATACTTTTTCAGTAAAATTGGATTCTCACGACACACCTTATTAATCACAACATAGTGGTCGGGAATCACAAAAGTAGAGGCCACCATTTTTGTACCTAGTTGGATTTCCCTCTCATGTCGCAGGACTTAGCCAAAGCGGATGACGAGCTGGGCGAAATTAATAAACGTGAGTGATCCGTGTGCACTGGATTTTTGTTATGTCGAGGTATTAACGTTAATCTCTTTATAATCCCCGCCGCATCCGATCGCCGCTTTCAGTCGCGTTTGTCAACATTTGTCAGCAAATACAGCAAGTGGCTTCATTACCCGCCCATGGACACTCCCGCCGCCATGATAGGCGCCGTCTGGTAGCTCATGTGGACGTGCTCGATGACGGTCTCCAGGTCCTCCGTGTTGGCGGCGCAGTAGGTCCGAGGCGTCTAGGACAGGGTGGTATGACATCATTAATTTGACCATCTCTTGTATGACAATAACATTGCAGAAAATATAATTTAGCATACATTTTTGTGGTCATGACTCATGACACAGTTGGTTTCTCTTTAATAAACGGTTGAAGAGTGCATTGTTGACTGCAGCTTTGCTGTCCAACTTGAGGGCATTAAAGTAAAAGTATAATATTTTATTTACTTTGTTTTTAATGTTTTTATGTTCCTTTTGTTTTGTTAAATGCAACTAACCTCATCCTCTCCTGGGTCATAGCGCTCTCAGCCCCTAAGTTGTCAATCAAACAGTCTAGTAGGCGTGCCTAGAATGAGCCAATATTTTGCTAACTTAAACTGAGCCCTATGAATTTTGCCCGACATCCCAAACGCATGATGTGGCCAGAAACAAAAAAACAGAATCATTTTGCGTTTTTTTGTTTTTTGTTTTTTTTTCGTGATCACACGAAAGGATGGTTAACCCCTTCAGAACCGCTTTTTTTTTTTTTTTTTTTTTTTTACTGATTTTGACTCTTTTTTTTTTTCCCCACATAAGAACATGGATTTTTTTTTTTTGGGCTATCTCATGTTTTTATTTGTTATAGTGGACGCCAGGATAGTATGGCTGTAACGTGTTGTAAACTTAAAGCTTATATGTATGATTGTGATTAGTTAGCTAGGATCCAATCATGAACCAGAAGTGTTTACATCATCCAAATTATGTGTTTTTATTGGTTGAGACACAAATATGTCATATCCAATGCAATCATCTATGCAGGGGTTAATTAGGGGTGCACCGATCACAATTTTCAGGCCGATCCCCGATGTTTTAACAAGTCTGATCTGCCAATCCCGATTTTTGACGATACCAATTTTTTTTCCCCCCATTACATGCAGCATATACCTTCAGTGTTCTAATCTTGTTTTATTGGAAAACATTGAACAATATTGGCAAAATAATACAAATTGGTTGTTTTAACTGCACATGAAGTTGTTCTTTCAAATAAAAATGAAAATCCAATAAGTCATCTCAGCAGAAGAGGACAGTGGATGACTTTTTCAGACCTGAGGAGGGAGATGAGGTAGGTGGAAAAGATCGGTTTATTCTTAAGGGATCGGCCGATCCAAAGTTAACGGTGCACTCCTAGTTAAAATGTAACATACATGTATGTCACATAACTCGTACTGTTTTACCTTCATTTCCAAATACCAACAGACTATTTTATCTTTAAAGGGATAGGCTACTTGACTCATTGAGCCATTTTCAACTGTAAAAAGTTAATATATTGGCCAGAATTAATTTATCTTCATTATTTTTCACGTACAATTGATACCTTTAGAAACACATTTTTTAACTTGCTGCTGACTGATGACATCACCTATGCTGAAGGAATAGCGAATGACCAATCTGGGCTCACCTGTTTTCTGGATTTGGTCAGCAAACTGCGCCATGATTGGTCATTACCTATTTCATCATGACAGGTGATGTCATCTTCGGTTGACAGCAAGTGGCAAAATTATTTTTTAAAGGTGTTAATTGTTCATGAAAAATAATAATTATAGACAAAATATTATCTTCTTACTTTTGAGTATGGCTCAATGAGTCAAGTATCCCTTTAATGCAGAGTGAGTTCAATTACAATGCCAGCACAGTCGATGCAGGGGTGGTTCGCTTTGCCAAGACAGCGCAGGTTACGTTACATTGTAAAACATTCATTCTTTCCCTTCTGCGGGCAGGACGCGCATGTGTTCCATTTCTCCTGATGCTGCTGACTCGCCAGGTTCTCAGGGCCCGTCATTAAGATTCAAGTAGAAACTCAGGCTAACCACTAAATTCTTGTTTACTTCTCCCCTTGTGTGCTTCCTCTACGAGCCTGCAGAAGTGTGTTTGTTTGGTATAGGAGTGAAAAGGCACAACTGGCTATGTTGCTATGGTATACGCTCTCTTCAAATACTGTAGAAAGCTCCCATTTTCCATCAAGTGAGAAAAAAATGGGTCATTACTGAATTCCGTTCATAGAGCAAACACTGTTGTTCACACACTGGCAAAGTGTTAATCGCTGAACTCATTTGAACTCTGTTGCTAGGCAAAAAACAGCATCACCTACCGAGGCACTTAAGCATAATGGCTGTCTAAGAACAACAACATGACATCAACTATGGGAAGCTGAGCTACATACACACTACACTAACTCCTCTGGGTGTGGTTCTGCGGTGGAAACAGGAGATCAGAACACAGAGAGGAATTCACTGAAATAAAAATTATATAAATTTAAGCTGCAAACGTCCGGTAGAACTCTCAAAAGAATAATAATAAAAAGAAATTATTTTGGGTGAATTAATTCCCTAGTGGTTCATCAAAAGTACAAGCACCGGAAATGGCTAACTGGAACCAAAATTTTGTTTAATTTTGGGGTTCAAATTTCATGTCAGTTGGAGATACTGCTATCGGGGGCTAGTTTTGTCATGGTAAACACAAACTCCCAATTTTGTGTTGCTGAGTGAAACTGTTGTTAGGGGTTAATTGTTTCTAACTGCCCCTAGTTAATTGTAATGCAAAGGCTTACAAGGTCTTGAAATAGGCCCCATTGGTACACAGTGGGGTTATTCTAAAAGCTGGCCCATGTAAACAATGCACAATGGCGCTTACACTAGCACAGAAAACGAACACAAGAGCGTATAAATGCTAAATCATGTGCGCAGAACGTGGCACAATTCCCAATTGAAACGAGGGACAAAGACCCCCACTCTGGCCGACTGACACAGTGCCAAGGTTACACACAATAAAATGGACTAAACTTCATGAACCCTGGCTTCAATGTGATTTTTCAAGCAGTACGGTCTGGTAATTGCTCGTGGAGTCAAGAAGAACAGCAATGTACCACCACATCTGCCCCTTACGTTGGCTAAATATACAGTAGGAGAGGATTTAGCCATGTGTCAGGACGGCCCAAGGTTGGCCGACTCTCATTTCTCATAGGGGAATGTTTTTTGTTTTTTTAAAATCTGGAATAGTACTTGCCACAAGTAACAACAACAACTACTGTATAACCATAATCCAGATTCAGCCATATGACCTCACAGTGCTACCAAATTTAATATAATTAATACCATTATTTTAATTTACTTTAAAAACCCTAAATCTATTTTAAAAGAAGCCTCCCCCAACTGTGTTTCATGTAAATATTTTTCTGGTGATGGTCATATGACTTTAGTGAGCAAAACTGGGACTGATGCTAATGCTAATGCTAGTTCAACTATGCAACTAGCAGCGCGGAAAGTTAATACAGTAAGTATGACAAATAACCTTGAAATTATGGTCCCTACAAACTTATTAGCCCTCTGTTATGTAATAAAACTAAAGTAAAACTAGTTAGAGAACACACACATATTTTCCGTGCAGTCATGCTAGTTAGCGATAGCTGGCTACCTGCTGTTGCATTGATTGATTGATTGCATTTGTTTGACTTATTTTATAAACTGATAATGTTTGGTATGACCTGCTTCGTTTTTAATGTAAACTGTGACCCAGATTTGGATTCTTACCAGAAGAGTTTCCCCCGACACCCCCCTGTTGTTGAAAACCACGGATCTGAAACACACAAAACCAACACATGTACAATTGTTACGGTAATTCACCAATTGTTTTTACTGTATGAATGGCAGCTATAACCAGCACAGAAACAATCATCTCTGATCTTGATGGAATGATTGGAGAATACATTTAATGTAATCTTCAATTTCATGTAATCCGTCCAACCATTTTCAATAATGCGTATCCAGTTCATTCTTCATGCTTATCGTATATATGTGACAATGAAGGCACGCCCAGGTCTAAAGTCAATTTTACATAATATGTGCAGACCAGTCAGGTTAGGTTTGGTTGTACCTTTTTTTTTTTTTTTTTTTTTTTTTTTAAATTTCACAAGAGGGTCTTGAATAAATGTTTTCTTACAATCAATACATTTGTTCCATAAACACAACCATGGACATTTTACATGCTTATTAATCGAAATGTTCCTTATTTGCTTGGATGGTGCATATGCAGCATCAGCATCGTCCCTGGCTAGTCATCTATTATGTGAAGGACCTGCGTAAAAGTAACTCAGCAGCAGGGGTGGGGCTTGTATAGAAGATAAAGGAGGTGGGGGTGGTGGGGGGCGGGGGAGGGGGGAGGGGGGGTTGCTCTTAAAAAAAAACAACAAAAAAAACTGCAGCATGCACTCCGAAGCTGCTCCGGGCTGAGCTGCAAAGCTTGTGGCAGGATAAGCTGCAAGTCATTAAGTGAAACACACACACACACACACGCACACACAAATGGGTGAGGGGTGCAAGATGCTGAGTTCACCAAGCTTCCCAAATGTGGCAAAATCAGCTCTTAACAGTGCTGCGTGATTTGTGTCTGTCACCAAAAATGACCCAAGGCCGTTTCACATCTGACACAACAAATTAGCTGTAACAGGGGGTCTTGCAAAAACCTGCCTTTGCTTTTTACAATGAATCTACTGAGGCGAGATATTATGATTATCACACAAAAAAGTTCGAAACAAATCCACTTCATTCAAATAACCCAAAGTCCCGAGTCTCATCTGGAGAACCTGCAAATTAGTAGGGATTATCACCATGTGAAGGCAGCGATACGATAATTATCACAATATTGTGGGGAGGTTGGCAATACAAAAAAGGTCACAATATTGTAGAAAAAAAAAAAAAAAAAAAAAAAAAAGAAGAGCTCATACTAAAAATAAACACAATATTTTGCTTTTGTACATTACAGCAATGCATATAAACAACCTACAATCTCGAATAACACTTAATATTGAGGCACTTACTTGCTGATGCACGCACACATTGAGTTCCTCCACATATTGACTTGGTTCACAAGCATATTACGTGACACGTGCCCCTTCATCTAACCGTTTGCGTGGATTTTAAACAGAGAAGGGCCAAAACATCTTGTATGAAAATTAAACTGCATTAAAAAAAACTAGCCATCAGAGGGTGCTAGAACTAGACAAATAGAAATGAACCTGACTTTTTTTAAACTGATGCTTCTAATGTTGTGACATGACGACGACGATATATTGTGGCAGTTTTAATATTGCGATATCATAACAATGCCATTATCGTTACATCCCTACAAATTAGCTGTAACCAAGGCCCCTGCAATCAGAGACATTTGCCTTTTACACGGAGCCCAGTGAGGCAGGACACTGTATGCGTTTGCACAATAACGCAGAAACATTTTGTACCTCACAGACCTGGCGCTGGTGTCATCTCCCACATTGCTGGGTTCTGTGTAAAAGGCAAAGGTGGATAAATAGCAGGCCTTCTGTTTAGGAAATTTTGTGGGATGTCTTTGTGAAGAGGATTTGTGGACTTACGGTCATTCAAAGTTTTCTGTGTCACAGTGTGAAATCTCACACACTTTGAGCCTTATCTTCAATGTGGTTATTTTGCAGGCTCTCTGTGCGAAAGACACTCGGGATTACAGGTTATTTCAATGACTGCACACGCAAAATGGCATATCCTCTGCTATGGAAATTTAGTGGGATCTTTTTGTAGGGTCTGTGTGAAGGTCAAAAGGTGGATTAATGCCATCTTAACTGTCTATTCAACTCCGATATGCCAATTTTACTTGATGTCTGTGTAAAGGTCTTTTATGTGACATCTCACAGTCACAGTATGCGACAAAATCTTTTATGGCTGTGATGTGGTAATTTAACAGGGTCTCTATGTTAAAAGGGCTACCGTAAGACTCATTCAGGTTTACTCTGGACAGAACATCTGCATCCTAAATAAATCAAATGAAGCGTAGCATGTCTCCGTTTTGCCATCAAGTGCGCTTCTCTCTTGCAAATTAGGCCAAGACCACCCACCTATAGCCCAGATCCCGGCTCTGCTCGACCATGTGCAGGATGTAGGACTCTCGGCTGGTGCCGGTCAGCCCGGGAAGGAGGAGGACGGTGGGTCTGGAGGCGGGGTCGGGATGAGCCAGGCTGTCATCGTTGTCGAACCAATCCAAGGAGATCTGTCCTCCATCTGCCGCCTTAATAAGCTCACTGCGGAGAGAAGCGGCGCAGCAGTCAGCATTGCGCATCTGTATGCCCTTTACCTGGATCGCCTTCTGCTTCCTATAACCATGCTGTGGAAAATGACCAGCATTTCACAATAAACTGGAAAGAATTGACTGTATAATTTACAGTAAATTATCAGCTAATTATTGTAAAATCTCTGTTCTTCTTTTCCATTCGGCTTTTCCCTTCAGAGGTCGCCACAGCGAATTAGTTGCCTCCGTCTAACCCTGTCCTCTGCATCCTCTGTTCTCACACCAACTACCTTCCTGTCCTCTTTAACTACATCCATAAACCTCCTTTTTGGTCTTACTCTAGACCTACTGCCTGGCATTTGGAAACTCAGCATCATTCTGCAAATATAGTCACTCGCTCTCCTCTGGACATGTCCAAACCAAGAAAATCCCACAATCAAAAACAAAACAAAAAACTTTGTTATATCACAACCAACGCCTGTAATATCACACCAATACAGTAAAAAAATGTAAGGGTTTCAACAGTATTCAACAGTATTAGTAGTAGGGATGTCACAATAAGGGCAATATCGTGATATCGCGATATTAAAACTGCCGCAATATAGTCGTCGTCATGTTCACAATATTTAAAAGGAACACATCTGGTAAAAAAAAGTCAGGTTGATTTCCATTTGTGCAGTTCTAGCACCCTCTTGGCTAGTTTATTAGTGCAATTTAATTTTCATTAGGGATGTTTTGGCCTTCTATGTTTAAAATCTATGCTAATTGACAGATCAAGGGGAGCCTAATTTGCTTGTGAAGCGATCAATGTGTGCTTGCATTAGCAAGTAAGAGACTAACTGTTGTTATTAGAGATTGTAGGTGGTTTATATGCACTGATGTTATGTACAAAAGCGCAATATTGTGCTTTTGTTTTAATATGAGCTTTTTTTTTTTTTTTTACAATAAACACTTCCGGGTCATCTTCCATGTGAACAAAAGCGACGAGGATGGAACGTTTGTAAACATGAAACAAAACAGTGGGAAAGCTTTCCCAAAGCGACTAGGATGGAGCATGTATTTTTCCACTGCTTTGTTTACACGTCGCTTTTGTTCACATGGAAGATGACCCGGAAGTGTTTATGGCGCAGCGAAGGTGACATGGTAGGTGAAAAAAACAACTTTGCGTTCTCTCGCAAAGATTGCGTTTGCGAGGGAACGCAAATCATGTCCCGCCTCTTCCGTGGCATATACCCCATAGAAGTGTGTTGATGCAAAATTGAGGATTTAGATGTTTTAGACGTAAAACGCTGTGTACCCGCCTATACCCTGGACTCCACCACTGCTTGGAACCATGTTAAAGTGCCCATGAGCAAGACAGTGAACCCTAATTTGCTCCCAGTCGACCTGCCATGGCAGTAGCCGGCCACTGGTGTTCGAATATTTCTGTTTGAATGGGTGAATGTGACACGAAACAATATTGCAGTGCACAGCAAAAGGTTGCCATTCCCCAGTTATGTACTGTAATATAACATAATAGTGTGGAGTTACAGTGTACAGTTGTGCTTTTACAACAATGCACTGCAGATGTGAAATTACAGTAAATTGCGGGAGTACATTTCACAGTAACATTGCTGTAATCCTTACTGTGAAAGTCAAAGTCATGTAAAACTTATCAAATTATTTATTGTGAAATCACACCAAAAATGTTTACAGTGTGAACAGAAAGCATGAGTGACTGTATCAGGTCATCATGTGGATTTCTATGGCGCAACAACAAGGCGCTCCAAAGCAGCCATGCCAGCAAAAGCCCCCTGGCTGTCAAGTCTGACTTTTTTAAATAAATAAATGAAACCTGTCCCCCTCCTTCCACTTATTTGGCGGACACTCTACCACTAGGCCACTGAGCTGCATGACGTGCACACGCTCACACCCAACAACGAGGCGCTCTTAACCAGCCACGCCAGTCTGAAGGCCGATGCCATAAACATGTTACTAATGAACCTGAGAGGTGTTTCAGATTGTGAAAAAAAAAAAAAAAACATGTTTCATTTAAATTATGTAGAATATTTTTTGTCTTTAAAAGCAGTTCTGGTGTATGGAAAGTGATTACTCGTGCGTATTGATCAGGGCGCATCCAAAGGGAGGAATTGGATGAAGGAGCAGAACCTTTACTCAGCTGGCTCATTTCTCCAGTGATCATACAGTCACTAGAATGTTTTGTTGAAGTTGAAGTTTATTGAACATGTAAACATAACATATAAACATAAACAAATAGCAAGTAAAAACAGAGAAAGAAAAAGAAAAAAAAACTCATAACATTCATTAGAAATGGTTTACATGTCCAAAGGGAGTAGGAAGAAGTTAAAAACGTATCTAATCCTACCCCTTATTCTTTACATCTTATTTCAACAGTAAATTAGCACATCACAATAAAAGAAAACGTACAATTATACTCATGTGGAGAACCCCACTTCAACACACGTACAATTGCCAAAAGCGCATGTGCATGAATTTCCTAGGCGCACACCGCAACAATACATCAACGTACTCGCACATACAACCCTCATCACCCTCACAATGCAATCTTTGTAAAATATAAAAGGGGAACAGAAAGCACTATGCTAGCAGCGGATCCATATTTGCACCATCAATTCCCACTCTGGTCCACCTTGGCCCGAGTACATTACACCTTAAGGACAGGGAGCATGAAATTACAGAAGCTCCGTGAAATATGCACCTGGCCAAACAGAGGGAGGGTGCGCATCCCCAGCATTGCCAAAGACAAAACACTTTGGTCACCCTCTTTGTTGTCGGGTTAACCCTTAGCAACTTCATTATGTTGGGGGGATTTAACGTGGCGGCGTCCTGTGCTTTTCCTAGACATAACTCTAGCAAATGTGGCTGTCACTTTTAATAACGGCACTGGGATGGAAACAATGTGCATTACCACCGCAAATATCCCTGTAATATGACCAATGATTATACTAAGAGGACAAATTGTACATAAATCACTATAAAAACCTTTAGCTGAGGTCACAGTATAGTCTGTATGTTGTCTTTTTACAAGGTTCATTTATTTCTTACATGAATTTATGAGGCTACATTATTTTGGTAAGTCTGATTATGATTGTTTTTGTTTTTTTTGTTTTTTGTTTTTTGCAGCAGTACAAAAGGCCTCTTTTGTCCTCTGAGCTTTACAGTGTTGCCTAAGAACAACACTCAGATTAGTTGTGAAACAATAAAGGAAGAATGTGTCACAGTGTAACACAACTTGACTCCGTTTGGTGTTAAAAGAAATCTATGACCCATTTCTTGTGGTTGATTCAATGTTTGGTTAGGACTCACTTCCTGTAGGCCACTCCGGGCTTGGCCGTGACGAAGGGTCTGAGCAGCGTCTGGATGCGGCTCTCCCAGCACCAAAAGGTCGGGTAGTAGGTCTCCGACACGATGGGGCATTGCTCGCGCAGGAACTGGCAGAACTTCTTGCCTCCCGAAATGAGCTGCGGCTTCTGTGGAAAGACACGAGCAAAAATGTTCAATATACGTGTTTAATATAGTAGAGCCTGTAACATTTTGGCTAAATTTACCATTCCTGTTTTCCTTATGGATGTAATGAAAATATTTTAAACTGAAGTAAATGATAAACATAAGCACAATTGATAGGTATAGTGTTAAATCCTAAACAAAAACTGACATGTTAAGTATTTTTAAAACAATGCTGTTTTATTTATTTATTTATGTACTTACATCTTATAATGACATTACATCTCTCATTTTATTCGTACTTTTTTTTTTTTTTTTTTTTTTTTTTACAAATATATTAATACTAGAGATGTTTCTTTTTCAGACCATGACGAGTATGAGTGCTCATCTCTTGTGTAGTCACCAATATCAACACCAATTAAAATTTAAACCCCAAAAAGAAAGACATATATCCAAAATATTTTCCTTGAAATTGCATGAAATTTTCAATTCTTCTAATTTACTGTATATCAATCAAAAATGAAATTATTAAATATAATTTATTATTATTATTATTATTATTATTATTATTATTATTATTATTATTATTATTATTATAACCTGATATGCTAGAGAAAAACGAGAGCAGATTGGGAATCAGCACCAAAAAATGATGTTTAAAAAAAAGAAAAAAAAGTCATATTTTGTTGACCGATGTACTGGTTGGAATTGGGAAACACTTAATAGGGATTAATAACAACAACAACAACAACAACAACATAATATTAATAACAAGATGAATTGACTTGACTTGACCAACGATAATAATCAAATTAAAGTTAAAGAAGACGTAGGGGGCGCACTGGAGCACATCTAGGTTCACATTCACAGCATCATGAGACATCCGGTGAACTGTAACTGCCTTGACATTGATTGCATGAATATGTTATGAGTGTGCGCGCGTTACACACGTGGATGTATATGTCATGTGATTTCGTAATGGGATTACCAAATTGTGCAATGATGTAAGAAAATACAGACTCGTTTTACCGGCAGACAGCTCGTCGAGCGTTATTCCGACCACACGGAGGTGGTAATGTTGCTACTGCTGCACACCGGTGAAACCAAACATCACATTCACGTGTGACTGAATACACCATAATCACCCACAAAATTAAACACACAGCATGTCTTTTTTTTTTTTACCTTGGCCACCGAGATGAGGTAGTAGCAGGTGTACGCCGCGCTGAAGCCGAGCACCAGAGACAATCCCACTCCCGAGCCCAGCAGACCAACTTTCACTTGGTTTTCCAGATAATGAGACAGGTCCCGCGTCAAAACGTCCAAATTGAGCGGCGGCGAGATCATTGCAAGGCGCCTCGATTCTTGTAACGTTGGGCTGCGAGGACAGCGGCCGGCTCGCCAGTCAGACTCAGTCAAATGGGCGCGTGTGCGTTGTGTGCTGCCTGCCTGCCTGCACTGAAGGAGACAGTCAAGGGGACCTGACGAGGGTGGAGGGGAGGGCATAAAATGCCGGGTGCATGTGCAAAGCTCGCCGGGCGATGTCGCTGTTTGGCCGGATAACGTTGACCCCTTGATGCCCCCGCGGAGCTGAGTGCATGAGAGGGAACTCCTTTGCTATTCATTGTCTTTCGTACTTGTCCTCATTTAGGGTGGCGAAAGCATTTTGGGTACACAAAAGAAGCATTCAAATTCACACCTATTCACAATTTCAACACTTCAATGAAGCTAACATGTTTTCGGAATGGAGACGCCAACAAGAAACGTAGAGTTGAATAGAGTGGCCTTTTTAAAATTGTACTAAAAATTAAAGTCAACTAAAAAAAAATCTTTTTAATATGTTCTATGCAGCCCACTGGTATTCTGGTTAGTATTGTGTTTGTGGAATATGAACAAAGGTGCAAAATCCACCTGTTATTATCCATCTCATAGTGCAGCCATTTTTTGTTAAACCACTTACGCACTCACTCACACAAGATTACATCATGTAAGCCGCACATGGTCGCCCAGGCGGAGAAGTGAACCCACGCCAAACGGCACCGCAGGCAAGTGATGGTTCCAAAGTGCACAGTGCAGCCATTTTATTTTTTAAATTTTTATTTATTTATTTATTTATTTTATACCCACTCACACACGTGGCCTACTTCTTGTAGGCCACATACATGGGCCTGTCCCAGGCGAAGGATCGATCCCACACCAACCGGCACCAAAGGCAAGTGACGGTTCCACTCCTCCACCTGGAGTCCCACAGTGCAGCCATTTTGCCACTTGCTGTCGACTGAAATGACATCACAGTTGCTCAGGGCTCAGGTAACGACCAATCACGGCTCAGCTTACAAGCCTCACATGGCCAAACTCAGAAAACAATTCAACAATCAATCAATAAATATCACTTATGTAGCCAGTAGACTCACCAAGGAAAATTGGATATTTTAAAGCATTATTGGCTAACGATTGGTATTACTTGTCTGTCAGGCATCTTCAAAAGGTTGGTAATTTTACTTTATTTTCAATATATAAGACAGTGGTTAAGATGTCTTTACACTTGCATGACAAAGAGGATTGCTATAATGCTACTTCAAGCACATGAGCTTGCATATAATGTGTTGCTTGAAACTGAATTAGTCACCATGTGTGTCATGTAAAAACACCTGCAAGGCGGGCGAGCTATGGAACCAACACATTACCCAAGGGCTGTCTGTCCCAACATGTGGCAATTAGTGTGTGTTAATTAAATTAATAGGCATACTGTACACACCAGGGCAGCGGTCACCAACCATTTGGAAAGTGAGAGCGTAATCTTGGGGACAGATTAATTTGAAAGGTTACCAGTTTGATCCACACTAAAGACAATTATTTCAATTTATACATGTACATATATTTAAAAATAATACCCAGGTACACAGTACAAATTTATGATTTATGAATGCAAAATTAAAATGTATTTTTTTATATTTTAAATAATATTGTATATATCCATCCATCCATCCATCCATCCATCCAATATCTTGACCGCTCATTCCTCATAAGGGTCCTGGGGGGTGCTGGAGCCTATCTCAGCTGGCTCTGGGCAGGAGGCAGGGTACACCCTGGACTGGTTACCGGCCAATCGCAGATTGTATATACAGTGAATAAAAAATATGAAAATATTATTGGACTATGGCACGGTTAGCATGTCCGCCTCCTAGTGCAGAAGACGTGAGATCAAGTCCGGGCTTCGGCCGTCTTGGGTGGAGTTTCCATGTTTTCCCCGTGCCTGTGTGGGTTTTCTCAGGGTGCGCCGGTTTCCTCCCACATTCCAAAGACATGCTTGGCGGGTTAATTGAACACTAAATTGTCCCTGGGTGTGATTGGAGATGGTTGTTTGTCTGTGTGTGCCCTTCATTGGCTGGCAACCAGTTCAGGGTGTACCCCACCTATACTGCCCGAAACCAGCTAGGATGGGCTCCAGCACCCCCGCGACCCTTGTGAGGAATAAGTGGTTCAGAAAGTGGATGGATGGATCTTGGACTGTGGTAGATTCTACAGGATGTCCTTATGAACAAATCTGTGTGATCCTTTTATACTGTGGGAGAAACCAGAACAACTTGTTTAGGCTACATATCGTTGACAGTGAACATTTGCATGACTCAAGATTCTTGTCAGTCAACATTCTAATTGAACAAAGCCTCTAAATTAATGTGTACCATTTTCCTAAAGAAAGCAGTATAAAGTCAGTGAAAACTATCAGAATTTTTTTTGTCATATCCGTCAGTCTACTTATGCTTTTATTTATTTATTTATTTATTTTTTACTTTTGGCACATAGTAGTGTCTATATATTATGTTATACTGCAGTTATATTAATTAAATATATGATAAATTAAGCACACATGTGTTTATATTGTTTCAAATAAGCCAATCAACCTTATTTATAAAATAACAAAATCAAATTTAAAATATACAGGAACACGCTGTGTGTGTGACGTCACGTCGCATTTTGCTGGACTACACCGGATGCGTGTGCGCTGCGGGCCGATGAGTTTCTTTCCAATGCGGCTGCGC
Organism: Festucalex cinctus; assembly: GCF_051991245.1. Lineage (NCBI taxonomy): Eukaryota > Metazoa > Chordata > Actinopteri > Syngnathiformes > Syngnathidae > Festucalex > Festucalex cinctus. Next base: position 14,455,829 of record NC_135411.1, on the reverse strand, counting down.
GAGCACGCAGGCTCGTGGTCGTGCACTCAACGTTCGTGTCTCCTTCGTGGATTTCCGTGCATCTCCGTCAAGCTAGTTGTTGTTGCTCGTTTGGCCACTCGGAGGGGAGCGAGCGATGATGATTGACAATAATGGCGGAGGGTTTATTCTAACTTGACTCCAGCAGGGGGGGTAGGGAGAGGAGAAGAGAAGACGGAGAACCATCTCCGGGCCGACAAAGCGAAAACCTCTAGGTGAATGTTAAGCGCCCGCACTGTGCAACTGGGATCCCCGAAAGGAGCGAGTATAACCGCAAAGACTTGGCTTGAGCAAGGAGGGGTTTGTCCATGCTAGCTTAGCTTAGCATTGAGGCTCACTTTAGCTTGCTAAGTTGAAGAGGTTAGCATTCTTGAGGCTACGAGGGTCAGCAAAGCAAACAATGTCGCCGCTTCGCCAGCTTTCCGCGTAATTACTTTCCCAATTTCCAGGGGCTCGACGAATGCAGCGTTTGTTTGCCCAAGCAGACCCGACCTCCTCAAGCGGCTAGCTTTCGCGGGGCTGTGCGGCTTCTGTTGCGGACTTGCATTCAAAAACTGCCCGCCGCCTTGTTGCCAGCTCGCACCGCTAGTTCGCTAACTCAAACAGATCCGTTGGTGGCTCTCTCTTCGTTTCGTAAATGACCACCGGCAGGAACAACCGAGCCATGATGGAAGGAGTCGGCGCGAGAGTGGTTCGGGGACCCGACTGGAAGTGGGGCAAGCAGGACGGCGGAGAGGGACATGTCGGCACCGTCAGGAGTTTTGAAAGTCCCGAGGAGGTGGTGGTCGTCTGGGATAACGGCACCGCTGCGAACTACCGTTGCTCCGGTGCATACGACGTGAGAATATTAGACAGTGCTCCGACAGGTAAGTTACTCTTTTAACTGCAGTTATACATCCACCATTTCAACGAAGTTGGATACAATAATAACAAATCGTGCGAGTGGTTGTTTAACTTGGATTGTTTACCGGGCCTAGATGGATGCAGACGCTCGAGAGACTGCCACACAATAAACCCAAATGGAATCATGGGAATGTGTTCACTTTTGTTTTGTAGTAGGACAGTTTTCTTTGTGCATTCAGCACACAGTCAAGTTGAAACTTTTTGTTTAAACACATGAACGTAACTTATAACTACACAAGTGCAACACATTTAAAATAGTTAACAAAATATAATCAATATAATATAATAATATAATATAATCAACAAATGTCATCACTTTTCATGAAATGCCACTAACAAACAATGAACTAAGTGGAACAAATCAAGAACAGGTGTTTCATCCATGAATCAACCAAAACATGAACAAGAACATTCACACCTTTCTGTTACAATCAGTCTTTGTTGTAACTCGCTGATGACACTGACTCAAGCTCAGACGCCACTTCCCTCTGATAACATCCTGGTTGAAGCTTGGCAGTGGCGGGGCTTGTTGATCAATATTAGGTGGCGACTTGATCCCAGAGGTTTTGGGTTCGATCCCATGCCATTGTGACCACATTGAAGTATCCTTGAGCAAGATACTGAACCCCCAGTTGCTCCTGATGCTGCGTCATCAGTAGGTGAATTGAGTAGTCGAATGTAAAGCGCTTTGTGGGCCTTGTAAGGTGGAAAAGTGCCATTTAAATGAAATAAGACTTACCATTACTAATTCTTATTAATAAAGCAGGAAATTTATTTGGGTGATTCACGGATCAAACACCTGTTGTGAATTTTGTTATTCCGCTTATTTGGTAACATACAAATATTGAAACATTTGGACAAGTGAATTAAAAAAATTAGAGTCATTTCCCTCTGAGGCTCATTTAATTTTGTTTCATTAGTTTCAGAGTACAAACTGTTGCTTTAATGATGAACTCTAACTGTCAAGACAGGTCTACATCATTGCTCGGTTCTTATAAAATATCATACAAATGCAATTATACAGAAGAAGATCTAAATAAATGGGGGCGACGTGGCTGGGGGTGTGGGTGGTTTAGGACAAAATCACCCCCACACGTTATGAAAAGCCCATATCTATAAATTGAGAAGTAGTTTGTTTGGTTAAATCCTGTATTTAAAAAGTACATTTTCCTGAGTGAAACCGGCAGACAGCCCCTTTAAATGGAGCAAACTTCAGCGCAATTAGTTGTTTTAGCGTCACTGGCACTTAAGTCAGGAAGACGAGTCAAGGCAACTGTCACGCACTGCCGGGAACAACTTCAAAATAAAATCCTACCAAGGCATTGATGTCCTTGGCATTTATTCTTTGGTAAACTAAGTTTTATTTGGAAGTTGGCCTTCTCGCCGCATTGCATGAGCAAATGTTGCTACTGTTTGCTTGACTGTCTTCCTAACATGCACACGTAAACGGGTACTCGAGGCAGAAAAATTTCCTTGAGCATTTTTTTTTTTTTTTAATTTTTTTTTTTAATTGAGGTACTCAAGGACTCACATCGCCCCTATTAGTAAGATGCCCTGATAATTGGACATGATTCCTGAGATTTGTCGCCTTTTTTTTTGTTTTTGTTTTTGTTTTGTTTTTTTTGGGTGTGTGATGTGAAACGTATTCTCCGGGATATTCATGTGCAGCGACTTGCACCCACTTAACTCACCGACGCTCCTCCTTGCCCCCCAGGCATCAAGCATGACGGAACAATGTGTGACACCTGCCGTCAGCAGCCCATCATTGGCATTCGCTGGAAATGTGCTGAGTGCACCAATTATGACCTCTGCACAACCTGTTACCATGGCGACAAACATCACCTGAGACACCGCTTCTACAGGATCACCACCCCAGGCAGTGAGAGGTTAGTTCAGCTGACTGTGCTAAAAAAATAATAATAATAATACAGACACTTAGGATTAGGTTACAATACGATTTCTTTGGTGTCCCTCCCTTTCTTTTATTTGTCTGTCTGTGTTTATGTGATATTTGAGAATCTTTTAGAGTGCGCCGTTCCTCACAGGCAGACACACTCTATCTGGATGCTCCCAGCCCCGAGTTGCCAGGCAACAAACTCGCCTCGCTTAAATCTTTGTGGACGTAATATTTAAGCGGCAATTCCCATATATGGTGCAAATGCACTTGCCATCGGGGAAACGGTGACACTGGATGACTTCCAAGTCAATCATTTCAAAACGATGTTTGCCTTAGGAAGTAATTGAAATTAGATGGGGGTTTTTTCACAATTTTAAATTGTAAGATTAATTCACTGAAATTAGCCTGTTTTGAGGGGCCACCCCCGTGTGATGCTGTTACTTGAGTGACCATATACCCCGCCTGACAAACTGCTGGACCAATGATGAGTCAAGCTTTTGATACCATGACAACATGGGGCAAAGCCCTAACTACAGCAACATTACTGAATTTCCATGACCATACGGCGTGCACCGTATTAAAAGGTGCATTCTCAGTTACGGGTGCTACTTAGTTACTACTTACTTATGATCAATCCTCATCCACAAATCCCTCAAAGTCCTCATCTTCTATATCTGAAACAAACAGTTGGGTTAGTTCTTCATCAAACACACCACTCTCCTCATTGTAGTATTGTCAGCGTCAGTCTCGTTACTGTTGCGAAAGGGCCCTGGTTGAGGACTGGCAGGCATGAGAACACAATAGACTCTCAATCTTCTTTCAATTGCGTCTTTTGGCTTCTCATGGCTGCCAGTCCTCAACCAGGGCCGGATTTCCTATGTATAAGCAATAGGGCTGGGAATCTTTGACTGTCTCACGATTCGATTCCATTACGATTTTTGGGTCTGCGATTCGATTCAGAATAGATTTTCGATTCTCGATTCAAGCAATTTTCGATTCAAAATGATTTGATTGACAAATGATTTCTGCTTCAATTTACAGATATGCACAACATTGTCATGATCTACTCCAGTCTGCTTTGCAAGGTCCGGAGTTTTAACCGTTTCTGTTTGTAAACAAACAATTCAAAATGGACTCCTCCCATGGCTCAACCCACACGAGCTCAACGTTCATGCATCCTGCCTCTGACCGTACTCAGCGATCGCTGACAGGGTTCATAGCTCAAACATTAGCCAGGTGTAAATATAAGGACATAAGAAAAGTTCTACCCTCGTTCTCGTTACCCTTGTCAAAGTGACTTAGCCTAGCATGTCGCTAAATCAGCAAGCTAACATTTTATTTTCTGTTTGTCACTTACCTGTCCAAGAAGGCCAACTTTGCATCGCTCTGCAGCCCAAGCCGCTCCTAAGGGCTCGGAAGCGAGTAAATGCATTCCCAAGATTTACTCTTGTTTTCGACTGTGCATGGATTGTCAGTGCTGCTTAGCGGTGCCGGTTGGCGTGGGTCCTCTTCTCCGCCTGGGAAACCATCTAGCTTACATGATGTGAGTGAGTGAGTGAGTGAGTGGGGGAAAAAAAAAAAAAACGTGCGCGTTGTTAAGTTGCGGCGGGAGTGACATCTTGCTACAAATTCGCCTGCCCGCCTGCCTACAGTGAGTGAAACTCCCCCCGCCACCCCCTGCTCTGCGATTGGTTGGAGGGGTAAACAACTGTCTGGCCACAGAAACGTCCCGCTGTTGACAAAACAAACACAAAATGGCAAAATACAGGCTGGGGGTAGAGGAGAAAATCACCACCACACATTAAGAGAAGCCCAGAGGTGTAGATTGAGAAAGAGTTCACGGGTATACATCCTGTATTTATATAGTGCATTTTCCTGAGTGAAAACGGAAGACCCTGCTTTTAATTCAAATTTTACAAACATATTAATCAGAATTGTGTTCAGTGGGGCCACATAGAAAATATTATTGGAAAGGAAAGTTTTGACCTGATTTCACTTTTAAGTATTGAACTTGACTAGATGCTACATGAATAAGTATAAGAAATAATACTGTAAGCTTAGCGACGAAACGAAAGTTAGTTCTTTTTGATCCGAATTGCAGCCATTGCAATTTGAAATGGTGTTCTACTACAGTGCTATGTCAATTTGAATCTATTTCAAATGGTGTTTCAGTGATTATAACATTTTCCCTCTTTGCGATTATCATTGGTACTCATCTGTGGTGAAATCACAGACAACACAAATGATGTTGAAGTCTCACAAAGATATGCTGACATCTTGCATGTTTATTCCTGGAAATAGTACGTATATGCTTCTTCTATTTTATTGTTATTTTTGAAGGCTTCATGCACAATAGTTGACTGGTACTCTCTGTGGTTGAGTTGGTTTACTTGCCTGAAATTATGTTCTAAGCACACCGATGCTTCTTTTATATCAAGCCAGCATCCCAACCCAGAGGAACACATGGCTCAACAGACGGCGGCCTTTTCAAGCGAATACAACTTAATTTCCCCCTCGAGACAGACGGTGCAGCACAAAGGCTGCAGCGGTCCCCCCCGATCACACTGGTCTGCCAACGAGATGGGGTGGTGGGACATGGGGTTGGAGGGTTGTTATTAGATTCTTTCAGTTCATTCAGAGGAGGGAGTGGTTCACAGTGGTGGATTGCCACTGTCCAGCTGCCATAGAATGTTTGAAGTTGATTGTTTTTTTTGTTTTTTACAGGGCACTGCGACCAATGCACCCGCAACTGTACAGCCTGTGCTGGTAAAAAATGAATCGAGTCGCATGGCGCGACTGCATGTTTTAATGAGCGGCGCAACTGCTCATCTTTGAGCCGTGATCGTACGCATCAAGTGCCACGGTTTTTGTTGTAGGGTACATAGTCCGCGGAATGCGCTGAGGAGGCCAGTTACAAAATAAAAGCCTTCCAAGTAATACATTGACGTTGATGCAATTGCCTTATTTGTTATATTTTGAAATTCACCCATGCACCGTGTGGTAGGCGTCGCGGCTCAAGGCAGCCAGCTTGACTCGTCCTCACGTGACGGTCGACTTCCGACATCAACACAATGCCGCCTCGAAATTATACTTAATTACCAATTGACCTTACCATAAACCACACCTGCATGACCTAGTAAACCAATCAAGACGCAAGACGTCATGTATGCGACGGCATGTGCGTTTTGCTGCGGACAAAGAAAGCAACCCACCTCCTGGTGTTGTAATGCATGGTTAGCCAAAGGCGAGAAAAAATAAATAAAATCAGTAAAAATGGTTCAATGCTGTAATCACGGCTTGTGTAAGAGAGAGAGCGCAGTTATCCCGACCAACTGGAAAGAGGTGTCCGGTAGGGGTGTGCTAAAAAAAATCAATATGGCAATACATCGTTGCAGGCCTCATTACAATGCACTTATCGATAGCAGGCGTCAGAATCAACATTGCTTATTAATTTTAAATAGGCAGTTAAAGCTTGTGCAGGAACAGCAGCCTCTTAAGTTTTACTCATGGACAAGGAAGCAGGTGCGGGGCAGGGCGCCGAAGAAACTTTGCAGGTGGAATTGCACTTAACAAACAGGGTCTGAAGTTAATTTGCTTTAATTAGTCCACTTGTCTCGTGAGCAGACTGGGCTGGAGGAGAGGAGTGGGGTAGCAGATGAACGGGATATGAAAGAGAGTTTAGTTTGCATTGTAGCCTAATTATTAAAAAAAAAAAAAAAAATGTATGTGCAGTCTATTTTAAAAGTAGCCCATCAATGATTGGATTCACTCTGTCTCTTGCTCAGAAAAATTAAAACAGGATGAATGTCAACATTTATTTACTTACAAACTTAACATGGTACATGTTTCTAAATGTACCATTTTTTTCTATATTTTGTTTAAAAACAAAATAAAATGTTACATGGAAAAATATTATTTCCCCAAATATTTCAAATAAGCACATTTTAGAGCTGTAATTTTCATACTTTGATATTTTTACTTATATCGACCCATGCATATTTATAAAGTTTCCCGGTGTGTCTGTGAAAGCTGCTCCTTCCTCTGCAGGGCGTGCACATTTAGACCAGGCATGCCACTTGGTGGTAAACCAGACTGGCTGCTCACTAAAACATTTTTGCCATCCAGCATAATAAACATATCATCTAGGTATACATTTTTATTTTTATTCAACCTTTATTTAACCAGGATAGTCCCGTTGAGATTAAAAACCTCTTTTTCAAGGGAGTCCTGTCCAAGAGGCAGCAAAACAGTTTACATTACAGTTACAAATAAAAGTTTCACTTACAATCACATAAAAATTATATAAAACAGTTACAATTCAATGAGGCCGTCTCAAGTGCTCTTAATCTGGATCTAAAATCGTTCAATGAAACAAGTTCCGTTAGTTTCCAGTCCTTTTGCAACATGTTCCATGCATACATGACTGTTATAATAAAAATGCAATTAAATTAATGTAAAACATATTGAGATATGTAATCCCTTGAAGATTATATATTGAGATACATATGTATTGCGATGCGTATCGTACCGTGACTCCTGTATCGTATCGTGAGGTTGTTGGCAATACCCAGCCCTAGTGTCCGGTTTATTCCCTTCCCTAAATCCTCAAACACCTACGAAAAATGTCTGCGCTGGATCAAACAAATTATATAATTCTTTTTTGGGGGGGAAATTTATGTCAATTTATATCAATATTGGTGACTAAAGATGAGAGTTGAGTTCTGTACTCGTACTGGTATCGGTCTTGAAAAAAGTGGTATCTTGAACATCCCTAGAAGATGTAAATTTTGATTTGATGCACTGGCGTATAATTTCAAAGTATCAAATTGATCTACAACATCGAAATGAGGGGAAAAAAATCCTTAAAGATTAGGCGGAAAATACCTTCCTTTTAGCACTCTCCTGGTAGTCAAAATCAATGACGACTTTGACTAAGGTGCAAAAAAAATGTGGTTGGGACATTCCTAGTGAAGTCTAGTTTGGTACTCTGATATTTACATATCAGCATACTATGATATGCATTTTAAAATCTGTCCTAATCGGGACAAACTTCATAAGAAAGCCGAGTGACTCAATGGGCTGTTTTTCTTGACGTGGGCAGAGTGCTCCTGGAGTCGAGGCGCAAATCAAAGAAAATCACCGCCAGAGGCATCTTCACCGGAGGCCGGGTAGTACGTGGCGTGGACTGGCAGTGGGAAGACCAGGATGGAGGCAACGGCCGGCGAGGAAAGGTGATGGCCAATTACACGCCTCCAAAACACGTGACACTACGTCAGTGTCGTCTACATAGTGAAACATGTAACCGTTGCTATATCTGTTTAAAATGTGCATCTAGCAAAAGTATGACTTTGTGTTTATAATTTTCAAGTGTGGAAGGCTACGAATACATGTTGAAAGGCAGCCATCCTTTTATATTGTGTTTTGGTCTTTGGTAACGATGCCTTTCCTCTTGCTGATTGATATTAATCCTGACTAATGCTGCACATAAAAGTCATTATGAAGTCATTCCGTTGACAGATGGGGTTGCACTTGTTGTCCGGTGTCTGTACTACACACTGACATTGACTCGGCTCCAGTCCCGAGCATATTTTAAGAGCCCCTCTCGGCAATTGGAGACTTCATTTTGCTGTGTTATTTAATGGCATATCTCATCACTATTTTATGATGCCGGCAGCAGTTATCGCGCCCCACCCGAAAACCATTATCGCGTGTCCTAATGCTTCGATGTACTTTTAGTGTAGCCCAAATATTAACTAGACCCATTAATCAATTACCTCTGCGAGGGGCTGAAAATAAATAGGCTCCTGCATTTACTTAGGGCACATGTTTTAATGAATGAATTAATTTACTCCGGTGGTCTTCATCTCATGGCACTTTCTTTACCTTATTATAGGTCAAGTGCCACAATCCACCCACATCCATCCATAACCTTGGATTTGGTCAACTTTGAGTAACTAAAATTTACCACTGACATCATTCATCACAGATTTAGAGTAATAGCATTGGGACCGATCCATTATGTTTAAACGAGTTGCAAATCCAGCTCTGAACAGGCTTTCACTAACAAAACAGTCCTTCGAGAAATGCTGTCACTAGACGTCCTTCAAAAATAACATTACGGTAATCCACTATCTTCTCAAAGACTCGGACGAAGGAAGCAACCACTTTTTCCTGATGTTTACCCATTGGCCTCCACGGAACCGTTTGCGAGCAAGGGGAGAGAAAGAAAGGAGCAGCCAGCTTCTCAAATTTCAGTGGGTGTGACCAGATGCGGTGCCACTAACCCAGGGAGCTGTTTTTTTTTGTTTTGTTTGTTTTTTTGTTTTTTTAAACCCGAGGGCGCTGGGTCGAGTGCACTTCCGTGTCTTATAGACGTCACAAAGTCACGGAAGTTTAATCTGCCCATTTGAAGCACAGGTTTTAGAAAGGAGGGGAAAGCTAAACAAGTCGCGGATATTCGCACAGCAAAATTTGCATATGCCTCTGGTAGCTTGCCTCTGTAGCTTGGCTGGAAGGAAAATGTTGGGTCTCCACCCAGAAACGTCCCAAACAAGTAAAAAAAAAAAAAAAAAAAAATCATTCTGCCCCTTTAAGAAATATAGGAAATTTATGAAATTGTGATACAGGGGGTTTCGACCTAATTACAAAAATGTTTTTCTATATATTTGCACTTTAAAATGTGTCAGTTAGACCCACAACTTGACTATTGGGTAAAGTTTTCAAAGTTTTCAGTTTTCAAATTATGGCGATTGACGACGGCGCGGGAGGACTGCAGTGTAACCAGTCAACAGTGACATATTGTTAAGAAATATGTTAGTCGACAAATGAGGATGTTGAAAATTTCAACAGCTGTGTAACGGAATAGGTTGACGAATAATTACCACTCTATTACTCGAGGTTATTCCAACTGCATTCCAGTGTTGAAGGTAAATATACCCGCAGATGCAACACAGTTGTTTGTAGATTTACAAAAAAATACATATATATAAGAAAAAATAAATAAATAAATAAAATATATATATATATATATATATATATATAAGGTTTATAATAATAATAATAAACTTAGGTTTGTGTGAACACCACAGGCATAAGCTCAAGTGTTTTTGGAATTATGTTTCTATCTGCTTCAGGGGCGGAGATATCAATTCCTGTATTTAGTAGGCATTGACAGTATTGTTGAATTTTCAGGAAAACTTCAGGTTTTTGGGGGTGATTCTAAAGTCACTCAAAGGTTTCAGAAGCACGTTTTGGCTTGCGCTTTAGGCCTTAATGGGTTAAATTAGTTGGCCTCCTTTCTGCGAACACCATTCTTAAGCACTCGCGCAGAGTTAATCCTTTGATGTTGGCTCGAGTGAAGTATAATGTGCACATTACAACTGCACAAAAATGAGTACGTCCAATAGTTAGAGTTCTTCTTTTTTTCTCAACAGGTGACCGAGATTCAAGACTGGAGCGCAGCCAGCCCTCATAGTGCCGCCTACGTACTATGGGACAATGGGGCCAAGAACCTGTACCGTGTCGGTTTTGAAGGAATGGTGAGCCCACAGACACAGACTCGGTGTCCTTCAATACATCAGCTGTCAGGTGGCTTTTGTATTTGGCCGCAGGGTGGAGACTCGCTCTTTTTTTTTTTTCTTTTTTTTTCCCCCTTCTCCGAGGCCTTTGTGAGAGCCACGCTGGGTTCGGCCACCATTGTATGTACAAGCAGCTGGAGGCGGAATCCATCTGCATGATAAAGGCAATCTGCTTTTTGAGGGTGGGGGAGAGTGAACATGGAGGTCAACTTTGAGGTGGGGAGGAGTATTGCGGGTGCATCTACACACGCGTCTGATTAAAAGCACGCGTCTTCTCATTTGTGGAGTTTGACTTTGTTTCATGAAAGAAGCCAAGCAGATTTTCTGGTTGCATAACCGATTTGTCCTTTTGTTATTCTAATGCAGTGGAACCTCGAAGGCTGACCACAATCTGTTCCAATTAGAAATACAGGCAGTAGAAATAATGTGTTCCAGGGCCTAACTGTCTTCATCCTTAACAGCAGTTGGAATAAATGTCCCAAAAAAGCCAAAGAAAAAGCAAAACGAAAGCCTTTCTTTGCTTGCTGAACTGCTGTTCTAAACTGAAACTGCTTGCGACATAGTTATGTTTTACCAATCTATCTAAAGGACCTGTTCACAAAATCATAAGATAATGTGTCCCATTGACTTGATACAGTAGTACATTCTCATGAGAGGAATGCATCTTCTTTCCTTGAACTCTGCCATACATCCATCCACATTGTGACGCAACGTAGTGCTTGCCGTCTCACCTCTTCACCATGTTGTTGATAAAGTGTCTGCGTTCTGTGTTTTTATTATTCGTGCTTATGCCCTTCAGAGAGCTCCCACGGGCCACTGACTTACAGAGCCTTTGCTTCCTGTCTCTCGCAGTCTGACCTGAAATGTGTTCAGGACGCCAAAGGAGGTTCCTTTTACAGAGACCACTGTCCTGTGTTGGGTAAGTAAGCCAGCTGGCCTTGTTCTTTGGCATTATCAAGCCACTTCTTGCCTATTGCTGTGCTGCAGCAATCCAAGGGCAGCAGAGAGGATCTGATGTAGTTAAGCATGTATGGCCACTAGGTGGTAGCACCACATTGGTGCTTGGTGTCAGTGCAGTTTCCCAAGGATTTATTTATTTTTCCCCCTCCATGTCATACTGGCCTAAATTATATGACCTTAAAGTTAAATGGTGCCATTAATGCGTGTAATGTTTCTGTTCATGCAGTAAATATTACATTTATTCTTGTCACAGGCAAGTTTATGGTTTATAATAGGGCTGTGCAATCAATTGAAATTAAATTACAGTTTCAATTAGTACACTCCATAATTACAAAATCAGCATAATCGGAAATAAAGTTCATATACTAACTTTCAGTTGTTTAAATTTATACATTTGCACCTTTTCGAAAGTTTAAAATAACTGATTTAATAAATTTTGTTTAATCCAAAAGGAACTTGCATAATTAGTGTTTCAAAGAATTTTATTTCTTAAAGGGATCGTTCGGCTTTTTTAACATGAATCTCAATTTCATCCTCACCTCCCGTGTGTGCGATCAGCACTGACTTACCCCTGACAGCGTTCTGTGACACCAGTTCTGGTCCGGCGTTGGACGAGAGGAAAATAGTCCAGCAAGCTGGCTGGGGTGTCGGAAATAAAGCGTTTTTCTTCTAAAAACTATTTGTTTTCAAAAGTGTGATACATATACATCACAATACTCCTTTCCTGAAAAAAGTCAGACGCCATTACCGCCAACCACTACTTTTCTGTTCGTTCGTATCACTGCGCGGCGACCCGGAGAGCGCTAACCGACGCACTGCAGCCAGCTAGCTGATACTTCCGCCGAAAAGGCAAACAACTTCAGGCGGAAGGATCAGCTGGCAGCAGTGCGTCAATTCGCTGTCTACAAGGCGAAGAAAAACGCTTTATTTCCGAGACCCCAGCCAGCTTGCTGGACTATTTTCCTCTCGTCCAACGCCGGACCAGAACGCGTGTCACCGAACGCTGTCAGGGGTAAGTCAGTGCTGATCGCACACACTGGAGGTGAGGATTAAATTGAGATTCATTTTAAAAAATCCAAACGATCCCTTTAATATTTATTTATTTATATATATTTTTTTACATTTAAACATTTTGTTTTGTACTAAAACAAAATAGTCCTATTGCACAGTGCACATGCTGCACTCCAACGTCAGTTTTTGCCAACATAAATAAATAAATAGTATTAAATTCTGTTTGGTCCAAAAGGAACTTAAATAATTATGGTGTTTCTATTTTTTTAAATTGGTCTTAATATTTTTAAATGCTTAAACATTTTCATGTTTTGTACCACAAAAATAATCGTGATCAATTATCGTGATTATTATTTTTCCCATAATTTAGCAGCCCTAATTTATAACTACATTTCACCCCAAGTTGTATATGAATTGTTATTCTGATGGCTGGAAATATATATATTTTTTGAGAAATAGGTTATATTTTTTTGTCTCTTAGGGGAACAGAATGGCAACAGGAACCCCGGCGGTCTTCAGATCGGGGACCTGGTCAACATCGACTTGGACCTGGAAATTGTCCAGTCACTGCAGCACGGCCACGGCGGCTGGACCGACGGCATGTTCGAGACGCTCACCACCACCGGCACGGTGTGCGGCATCGACGAAGATCACGACATCGTGGTGCAGTATCCCAGCGGGAATAGGTAAGTGTTGGGATTCTGTCATTGAAAGTGAAATCAAATGGGACGTGTCAATGAAGCAAGTACATTTTCCTGTCCGCAGGTGGACGTTCAACCCCGCTGTGCTAACGAAAGCCAACGTGGTGCGCAGCGGGGAAGTGGCGGCAGGAGCGGAGGGAGGCACTTCCCAGTTCCTGGTGGGCGACCTGGTTCAGATTTGCTACGACATCGACCGCATCAAGCTGCTCCAGAAAGGCCACGGAGAGTGGGCTGAGGCCATGCTGCCTGTAAGTCTTTTTGGGGGAATGCATAGCGATTTGATCTTTACCCATTTCTTTCAAAATTAAGAGATCCCGCCAAAAATCACCATGTGTGGTGTACTTGAGATGACCACCATAACACAACACACCACACGCATAACGACCTCTGTCACACAAGAAGACTAATCTGTTAAGTGCAGCTTGGGAAATATAAAGAGAGTGTAGTAGAAGAAGCTAGTCTAACTGTGGGAAGCGCATTGCGGCGACAGTCATCTCCTTGTTGTTTTCATGATGATTGCAAATTGTCCCGTTGTGGGGCAATTATTTATTTTATCTTAAAGCTGCTCAATGCAGGAAATTGAATTTCAAATCGCTATTTCCATATATGGCCGAAAAATGAAACTGCACACTCCCTTCACGTACACAACATGGCATGATGTCATATCCACAGAGGGCGGAAAATTTGAAACCGAATCGAGTTTGAAAACTATTGGCTAGAGTCTTTCAGGAGTACACATTGTAAAAAAACAAAAGTGGTAATAGTTTGATTCATAAATGGTCGAATAAAAAGGCTATTATGAAGATATTTCTGGCCAAGTTTTGACATTGAGGAGCTTTAAATGATGTCAGACATGTTATACAATCCATCAACACAGCTAGAAACTGACGTAATTTTAGTTGTGTCCACCAACAGTGCAATCCTAATTAGTTATTATTCCTTTTAGTGTCATAATCTTGGAGTCTGAAGCTCGGTTAAATGATACGCACAAGTTTTGTGATCAGCAATATTGAAAAGGAAAAAAAAACACTCAAGACTCAACATAACACAAACCACAATATAATCACACAAGATAATCTTTTAGAGACATCCAACAATTTGGCCATTGGTGACTTTGATCAGAAATGGGCAAAATGCTCAATTTTGGCCTTTTTATTTTGTACGTATGTACATAGCAGGATGCATGTAAGAAATTAAGAAACATGATTTCCCTAAACAAAAGAAAATGTGCATGCTATCTGTTTTGAGTTATCAACCTTTTAAGGTAAAAGACCAGCTCAGCGATTAAAATGGCGATGATATAGTATTTCTAAAAACCAAGAAATATGCTGTGCATTTTTTTTTCTCACACAATTTAAAACAGTTTCATGTTGTCTTAATAAAATGTCTGACGTTCTTCTGTCAGAATACACAAAGATAAATAATTAAAGACACCTTGTATCCACTTGTCACCCGGTTGTTGAAATTGCTCATTTTTTTGTGTAATGTCCTAACAAGGTGAATCTCTTTTGATTTATTTCTTTTTCATGCATTTTGGTTTGGCCACAGTGGAAATCACAATTTTTGAGAAATACAATCATCATTTGCCCCTTGACACTGGCCCTCATTATATATAGCCTCACTTCAAAACTGACTTTTATTTATTTATTTATTTATTTATTTATTTTTTTAACTCATTCACTGCCTTTGACAAGTATACTTGTCAATTGTATTTTTTAGAGCGGTGCTAAATGGGGGCGAATCTGAGCATGCTCCACTGTAAATATCAAACTTGGAAACAACTTTACTGATGCCCAACCACCGGTAGATGACATCATTGCCCCATTTTATAGGAAATAAACACAGTTTCAGAGTCCATGGGAGAAATGGCTGTATTTTGGCAAACCTACATTTTTCTGCTGTCAATTATAAAAGAAAGGGACGGGACAAAAAGTAGGGAGTCTATTCTGTTATTTGGTAGATTCGGTTTATATATAATTATTGAATGTAATATCACGTGAGTATTGGAAATGTAAAAATTTTCTATAATGACTGGCAGTGAATGAGTTTTAAAGAACTAATGTATTTTTCCTTGAACGATCAATTGCGTCCTTTATCGCAAAACGACATTACTATCCAGAATCCTTGATGCAACTTAATAGCAATTTATCTACTCCAATATGCCACCTGTCTCTACCTAATGAGCCAGAGCAGGCTTTATTGATGACCAGCACACACAAAGCTTGACAAACTCCAAAGTGTCTCTTGTAATCTGGATTGAGACATTGTAAAACAATGTCTGTCGAGGCTTTGCTACACAAATGATGAATAGCTAGCAAAGTTGCGATGTCTCTCTCTTTCTTTATATCCTTGACTATAATGGATTAGTGATGTTTTATTGTGTTATTTGTCATGTTTTATTTTTGCTGTGTGCTTTGTTACATTTTCACGCCTCCCACCCTTATTTTTTTTACATTATCTTACCCTTCTTTTATTCGCTCCCCCTCTCTGTATGCATGCATATATCACATAGCCCTAAGACAACTATTTTAATGGGTTTTGTCGCAACATTCATCAACAGACCCTGGGGAAGGTGGGCCGTGTGCAGCAGATCTATTCTGACAGTGACCTGAAGGTGGAGGTGTGCGGGACGTCGTGGACGTACAATCCCGCCGCCGTCACCAAGATCGCTCCCTCGGGCTCCGCCGTTAGCAACGCCTCCGGAGGTTTGTGCCAACGGCACATGTGTGCCATGACTTTGACACGGCGACTCTTCGTGATGTGCCCCCCCCCCACCCCTTTCTGTTTGTCCAGAGCGTCTCTCCCAGCTGCTGAAGAAACTGTTTGAGACACAGGAGTCCGGCGACATCAACGAGGAGCTGGTTAAGGCGGCAGCCAACGGAGATCTGGCCAAGGTGGAAGACATTTTGAAGAGACCCGATGTTGACGTAAGTGCCATTTTGCAACCAACTGGGGGTGCAAATCGCCTTGGTGCAGCCTAAACGGGCTGCGGTAGAAATTGAACGTTGGCATTTTGGGACCCATTTTTTTCACCATCTCCAGCTGTACATGCTCATATTATATTTCTCAATAATAACCACGAGCGATTTCATTTTGCTACAGCTGGCTTGTGCATTTTAATGCGTCAAGGTTTAACTCACAGCTTCAGGCTTTAGATATAATTTCTTCTTGAAATGACGATCTAATTGTGGAAAAATACTGTTTATTTTTTTTTTGTGGAAATATTACTTATCCTGCTCGGCCTTTGGACTGAGGTTGGCGAGCGCATGGGAGGCGCAGCTGGCTGCTGAAGGGCAAAAGTTTATGGTCTCCAAATTCGAGGCTGTTTTTTTTTTTTTTTTTTTTTAGCACTCAGAGGTGCAGGGAATAAACAAGACAAGGACCCAGATGGATTTTAGATGCCATTTTCTTTATTTTTACTCTTGACATTGAGGATGCCACAAATACAGCGTAAACACTAGACTATATAATGTACATCATCAATATTCCATCTCCTGAGGTAGTATCGGAGCCAGGATAAAATGGTCATTGTGAGTGTTTCCGTAATAGCCTTCCTCCTGGCACCTTTCTTGTCATACGGAAAATTAGTCTGCTCATTTCTCTGTCTGAACGAGAGTTAAACTCGCTTGTGGCTTTTTCAAATAGTTGCTATAGTGAGGTCATAAAAGTCACTAGCATGGTCACACTAACTGTGTTTTTGTAAACTAGCTCCTCTCTGTTTGCAGTCGTGTTTTTATGCATGCAGTGCATGTCAGCAAGGCCGCGCTTTGAACTTAGACCTGGCAGTTTTACGCATTCGGTTGTCGTACCAGAGGTGGGTTGTTCTGACACCGGAATGCGAACTGCTCACATCTTGTTGGGGTGAAAGTAAAGTGCCAAAACAATAAAATACCGGTATGTAATTTATTTATCATTTATTTATTATTGTTATCATTATTGTTGTTGTATTATTGTTTTTTTTTATTGTTTTTTTTTAATTTCGTCAACTAAGCAAAGTAAAGCTCCATCATACAGCATCCAAAAATTAATTTGTTGCATAACCACACTGCCTGTAAAAGCCATAATTTTTCCGCCTACATAAAAACAGGGTGTTGCCACAATTGCATGAAGAACCTGAGGAGTGTCTAACGCCCACTTAATTATCTGATTGTAAGATGATTCTGTCTGTGAAAGCGCACACACCGTTGTGGCCATATCCTGCTTTAAAGATGTTTGTGATTGGCACGCGAATGCTCCCGGCTGCGTCACGCTGTTATCGCCTCGTATTGGGGCCGAGAGTCTCTGAGGAGAGGGCTGAGATTCTCCTATTTGTGCGTCTGTCTCAATCTGAGGAGCATTACTGCAGGGGCCCAAGGAGGCATGAAGCGCACTGGTGTGCACTGCAGCACAAACCTGATTCGTAGACACGTGCGTGTGCGTAGTTTCAAGCCTGACTCAGCCCGCAACCCAGAGGAAACTTCTGTTTGACACTCAGAATAAGCCTACGTAGACTGTTCCTGGTTACACTCCATTTGCACTGTTGACCTTAATCAGAGAATCATAACTAACATAACTCCATGTCAGTGTGTTAGTTAAAAGCTGGTCATATGCCCTTCTGCCTCTCATTGGAATTATTTGTTTAAAGCTGAACACACATCTGCCTGCTAGGACAAGCATGGGGTGTCTCGAGACTCTCAAATGAGTCCACATGAATATTTATTTATACTTGTTCAGCTTTTAGTTGTGTGCTCATGAAGCATGGCTATAAGTGCAGTCTCTGGCCGCCCTCACACAGCTTGTAAAATATGACGTTTTTCCGTGTTTCTGTTCGATATAAACATAACTGACATGGAATAAGAGTTGAAGTCATGAGAGACGACGCCCATGTGTAAGGGAATTCCGTAGATGGGTGTGAAGTTTACCTCGTACAGGGGATCCTCAGATCATCAAGACTGAGGTTTTGATGTTACAAACGGCATACAATGAACTAGTTGACGGGGCTCACAAGAAGGTGCACTCAGTTGCCAGCGCACTTTTCACTGCTTTGCATTTGTTATTTTATATTTATGACAATATATATCCATCCATCCATTTTCTTGACCGCTTAGTCCTCACAAGGGTCGCGGGGGGTGCTGGAGCCTATCTCAGCTGGCTTTGGGCGGTTGGCGGGGTACACCCTGGACTGGTGGCCAGCCAATTGCAGACAGTTTTTTTAATTTTTATTTTTTATGTATACAACTGATTATAATTGCGGTGTCCTCTAGGGATGCACAATAATGCTACTTTCAACCGATATTGATAAACTAATAATTTAGAAAGTGACAATAACCAATATGTAAGCCGATAATTGTTTGCAGAATTAACTTGAATACAAATATACTTTCGAGTCCTACTATAAGTCTTTAATTTCATTTATATTGCTGCTTCAAACACAACCAGTAACTCATTTTGAGTTTGCCAAAACAAAACGTTCATGTTTAAAAAATGCAATCAAAAAACTGCGAGGGTAACATTTTGGTGTGACACAGTAAAGAAAACCCACACTGGCGACTGCTATGTCACCATGATGCATCTTCTGTGAACACGAGGTCGCGTGCATTATGACGTCACAAATATGCGACACGACCATAGAAGAGGGGAGGGGTTGAGCAGTTGGACACACTTGAGACACAAACACAATAGATGGACCAACGTGGCATGTCTATCATTATCACCGGTGTAATTCTTTATTATCTGGTTTATCTGTTTGATGTCAAATTGGTTGATAATTGCCGATAATTATCAGTGGATTTATTTATTATCTGGTTTATCTGTTTGACATCAAATTGGTCTAATTGCCACTGATATTATTGTGCATCCATTGTGTCCTCATAGGTTGTTATTGGGCTACTGTATCTTCTGACATATAAATTTAGGTTAGGTCGCCATTCCGGAAACTGTACTCCTTCGTAAAACGAGGACCCCCCCCCCATAGTAAAAAAAAAAAAAAATCCACTTTTTTTTTTTTTCATCACTCACATCATACTTTGATGGGACATGTGATAGAACATAATGTATCATTAATTATTGAGCATTCGGCTCAAATATATTTTTGCCTGGTTAAAGAGCAATTATGAATACTGTACAAGAGAAAATAGACTTTCACTTTCACTTTGGTTTTCTTTTTCAGATAACCTTTTTTCCCCACATTGTTCATATCAGTAAACTGTATTTTCTTTTCTAGGAACATTTCCGGTGAGGCAATTTATAAATAATAAATACAAATAAATAAATAAAACAAAAATATGAATGGCACTTCAGCTAGCACTTAGCATTTCTTGTATCAAAAACATAAGTTATGAACAACAACAAAAGGCATAATAAGCCTTTCGTTTTCATCTTCTTAACGGCACAGTACAGTACAGTACAGTACTCAAATTACTTGAGGACTCGTTTTAGCCCTAATGATTTTGATTGTTTATTGCAGGTGAACGGGCAGTGTGCTGGACACACTGCGATGCAGGCAGCAAGTCAGAACGGTCACGTGGATGTTCTCAAACTTCTGCTCAAACACAACGTTGATCTCGAGGCAGAGGTTGGCATCACTGAAGATTTTTTTTTATTGTTTTTCCTTCCCCACCTCAAGCTGCACTCCATCTTACTAACTAGTTTTTTCTGTACTCAGGACAAAGACGGGGATCGGGCGGTGCACCATGCAGCCTTTGGTGATGAGGGCTCAGTCATTGAGGTGTTGCAGAGGGGCGGCGCCGACTTGAACGCCAGGAACAAACGCAGGCAGACGCCATTGCACATAGCTGTCAACAAGGGTCACCTGCAGGTGGTCAAAACGTTGCTGGACTTTGGCTGCCACCCCAGCCTCCAGGTATCCATCAGCACTTTTGATTTGCGTTCATAATTCACATGACATCAATTATCTTAAAAGAGACCCATTAGGAACTTTTTCACAATTTAAACCATTTTCCCGGTGTTTTATTAACATTTGTGATAAAGTAAACACCTGCTATTCGCCAGGGATGGGGATATTGACCCCAGCCGTGAATAGTAGCAAACCTTTTGTTGATATCCCACCTCTGTTTTTATAGTTGCCTGTATCAATGGTTTAAACCTTAAATATTCCTTGAGCTATGATCACATAACTTTATTGAAACTTCAAACTCATCCTAAAATATTTCCATTAACTCTTTGACCGCCAAAAATGTTTAATAACGATCAGTAAAATCACGATGTATGCCGCCATAAACGCTAAATGACGTCAACTAAGTTTTTGATTTTATTTTATTTTTCTCAGTGCAACGTCTTAGTGCAGCGCTGCCTGGTTAGTGGGCTGTGGAATCAAAAACACTAACTATAGCCAGCAGATGGAAGCATTGTATCTTTTTGTGAACGAGCAAAGCTTTTCTCATATCAGTTTTTTTTTTTTTTTTTTTTTAAATAACGTGTGGCACTAAAAGATTTTAAATAAAAGTCTTACAGGTGTTTGATTATGATTGTTTTTTTAATCGTAAAAACTTAGTAAAACAAAAATGCACTCATCTGGCAAAGACTTTCCATGACTTAACTCTTCTCCAGCATACAAAAAAATCTATTCTCTCAGTGGATGTATCACTTGAACATTCTTTTTTGACTCAAATGGCTGCTTTCCTGTAGAGTCAAGGCTTTGGCACCATGTTATGGCAACGTAGGGCATTACAGATGCGAAGAGACGTTTTTTCCGCTGTACATTCTACAACTCATTGCTTAAGTCTCCCAGAACTTAGCCCGTTTTTTAAATTGAGCAGCTGCTCACCCCTCCCCCATCTACTTCCAAGTAGAGATCGACCAATATTTTTTTTTCCCCAGGGATGATACGGATTAGCCTATTACTCATCAAGAAGGCTGATAAACAATGTTTGGAGCAGATATTCATTTTCAGGAAAAAAGTATTGCATCCAATTTTTTTCTTCAATACAATAAAGTAATACAAATCCCAACTCCGAACTTTGTTAAAATGTCTTAAAGTGTATGATTATTGAACAGCTTTTCATACGTATTTGCAAAATGCGGAAGTTTCACTTTTTTTTTTTTAGCTACCTATAGTTTTGTACTGTAAATACTTTTTAAAACATTTCAAAATAACTGAAATGTTAACCTTTCACATATCAAACCAAAACAAAAGGTGAAGAGAGCTCCCAGGGTCAGAAGCATCTCTTTTAAAGTTAACTTAGTAGTTCTCCTGGGTATCACAGTTTGAAATTGATTGATTAATTAAAAAGTCAAAAACCAATATTCGTCAAAATACTGAATATTGTCACAAGTCTATTACTATTTTCAGCTTTTTGCTACTATGGTGAGTAGGTACGTCAGTTACCTCAGTGACCCAAGCATTTGTAGCCAAGCTATTCAAAAAGTCAATATTCGATGTATCCCCTTTTCACACAACGCTTCCCGTCCGTCCAGGACTCCGAGGGTGACACGCCCCTGCACGATGCCATCAGCAAGAAGCGGGATGACATGCTGTCCGTGCTGCTGGAGGCGGGCGCCGACGTCACCATCACCAACAACAACGGCTTCAACGCGTTGCACCACGCCGCTCTGCGAGGGAACCCCAGGTACGAGACCCACATGCGCCGCCAACATTCATTTGTCGTCTACAAGGGAGGAGCGAGCAAATCTTCCCACGTCTCGTTCTCTCTTTTATTTGAACGTTTTTTTATTATTTATTTATTTATTTATTTTATTTTTTTTACTAAGGCGAAATTACACAAAGCGTGAAGTCTTGTACATTTATTGTGTCCACAAACCAAACACTTAGGTAAATAACAGAGGTGGGAAAAGTAATTACCTCTGGGATCCTTTATGATTTGATTCAGTATTGCTGACAAAGTCTTTAATTGGAATTGAACGCCAACTGCTCAGTGTGCATTTCACATAGCAATGTGTTTGATTTCAAAGCACAATCTTACAGTGGAACTTTCATAGTTGAACAGTGGTTGTTTTCCAAGTTGCTCTCATTTCAAAACACTTTAGGAGATAAACTGTCACCACCCAAACACCTTTGACTCTAGAGGTAGTGTTTTAATTCTTTGCTGTCTTACAGGTTAATCACAGTCAAATAAACCTAAATTGCAGTAAAACCACTCACTCTTTGCAGACAATGGACAACTTTTGAAACATATTTTCTTGGAAGGCATCTTTGCTGACAATGGACAACTTTTGAAACATATTTTCTTGGAAGGCATCTTTGCTGACAATGGACAACTTTTGAAACATATTTTCTTGGAAGGCAAGGCAAGTTTATTTGCATAGCACATTTCATACACAAGGCAACTCAATGTGCTTTACACAAGGAAAGACAACACATAAGCATCAACAAACAGAGAGAACATGCAATGAAAATATTAAAACATTATTCAGCAAACTTTGAAACATATAGCATAAGGAAGTTTAAAATAATAATAAAAATAATAATTAAAAAGGAAGAGGAAAAAAAACTTAATTAAAGCTGTTTAAAAGTCCTTAATCAAAAGTATGAGAGAAAAAAAGCAAAGTTTTTAACCTGGATTTAAAAGCATTTACACTCGGGGCTGACTTCACTTCTGTTGGCAGCCTATTCCATCTGTGTACAGCACAACAGCTAAATGCAGCCCCACCATGGAAGTGTTTGGTTGATATCCAAATTATATCACTTGCACTGTGGAGGTTCCACCATTTTTCATCTGCTACCTCACACCTCAGGGTTTTTGTTTTGTTTTGTTTTTTTTGTGGCATCTTCCTGAGCTCAGTGTCATTCCTCCATGGTGTTCTACCTCCCCAACTGACTGTGAAAAGCATTTGTTCTATTGTATACTCGGTGGTGCTCAAGACCTAAAGCGTCTATCCCAGGCATTAGCAGGTGTCCTTGGCCGTGGCTATTTTTGTGCATTGTTTTGTTTCCCTACCTCAAACCCACGAGTACATTAAGGGACCCTGTCGTTATCAGATTTATGATCTGGAGTTCTTGATGTCCAGTATAGGTCGAAGTTCTTGCCGCATGTATGATGAGTGTTTGCAGTCTCACGCTGAACAGTGTTTCCCTCTTCCTTCCTTGGCATCATTTTAATTGGCGTGAGGAACTGCAGAACATCTGCCTCAAGCCAACCGAATAGATTGTCAACACTCGCTTTTCCCTCTGCGTCGGACTCATCAATTGGGCACATAAAAAAAATCTAAAAAGACATTGCACATTAAAGTTAAAAGTATGGAGAGTTTAATCCTGATTGTAAAAAAAAAAAAAAAAAAAAAAAAAAGCTGTTTAAAGACAATTGCTTCGTTTTTCTGTCCTACAAAGAAAATGACTAATAAAAGAATAGGTACATAAATGGGGATTGGGGTTGGAGAAGTAGGAGGGCATCGTGTCACTTTTATTTGCAGTCTCTTCCGTCATGTATATATTCCTACAACTTTTAACTCTGTGTACTTTTCAACTAGCCTGTCCAGAAGTGTTGTGATGGGGTGCTGATAAATCGCTCACTCTGCCCCTTGCCTCACTGGAAAGCAATTCAATGCACATACCTTGCAGCCTTAAAAAAAGTGTACTGTATTTATTTAAAGAAGGTCTAAGGCTGGCAGTGGTGCACTTTAAATTGCTTGCTTGCATAAAGCGTAAACAGTTTGTTGTGGTTTATGTTTGTACAGCAGGATTCTGATAGTAAAGGAGGGAGAGCAAGATTGGGGGGTGGAGGTGGGGGCGGCAGCGGCTCCAGTGGAGGACTCTCTGGACTTGGAAATGAAAAATGCGGGAGTGCAGCACGACTGTGTCAGGGCCCCTGTTGTGTGAGCGTGTAGATTTGTGTGTGTGTTGTCCACTTGCTTTAATAGACTTTCTGTACCCCGCTCACCTCACAGACAAGAAGATATACGTCCCCTTCTATAGTTTGCCCATTTACTTTTATTTCACGCTCCAGTTCCTCCAATATCAGTGAGCCTGGCCGGCCACAAGTCCTAAAGCCCTCTAAAATCTCTCCCCCCAGGCTGAGGCCAAACTACCCACCTGGTGTGCTTTTTAGTGGTAAAAGCGGTTGTTTCAATTGAATGCTTATTTTTTTTAAAAGTACCCTTGATGTGTTTTTGGTGGAAAAAGTGCTTGGAGATTGGTGGATGATATGAGGCCCTTCAGATTACGGATATGATGAAGAACCCCGGCGTGCGCAGATTAAACAAATGTAATCTATCCCCGCTGCAGAAATATTTCAAAATAGCTTCACCAGAGCATTTTATACAGTAACCAGTGAAACAACTGGGACATTTTTAAGCTGGTGGAAAATTGACGTGTTGATTTTATCCCCCGGCACCATCCGTGTCGTTTATGCAGAAAAACAACGTGCTTTTACCTTATCGAATGTGCCTTGTCCTCCAATTTTTCTCTTAGAAAGTAATTTAAAAGAAAAGTAATTAGTTCCAGAATCAAACTGTTAATCATAAAACCTTTATTAACTGAATGGACAGCTTTTAAATGATTTTTTTCAAAATGTCAAGATGTCGACAACCTATAAGTAAGCCGATAATTGTTTGCAAAATTAACTTGAATACAAATATGCTTTCGAGTCCTACTATAAGTCTAACAAATACATTGAAACGTTGTATAAACTTGAAACATTGAAACAATGTTTCAATCTATGTAAAGCACCATGAAGCTGAATTGTATTGATATGAGCCACAACAGATGGACCAATGTGGCATGTTTATAATTATTGCCGGATTTCTTTATTATCTGGTTTATCTGTATGAAATCAAATTGTTATCGGCATATTTCTCTATTATCTGGTTTATCTGTTTAACGTCAGATTGGTTGATAATTGCCGGTAATTATCGGCCACTGATATAATTTTGCATCCCTAATTTTTTGACATTCTTAACTGACAAGCGTAAAATAAGACACGCAAAGCATGACACGCCATTCAAATTTTTTTGTTACCGGTAAGTCTGGTCTTTTTATTTGTCATTATTTGCATTGCAACCAAAATATATATATAAATAAATAAATAAATACAATAATAATAATTATAATAATGCATCAAAATTGTGACTTCTAATGTGAGTGAAATGCATCAATGACACGCATGTGCACAAAACACGACATGTAGTTCAGTGTTCACAGAAGTAAATATGGCTCGGCCTCTCTTTCTCGGTATTGACACATTATTGGTGATTTCATGGATTTTCTGGATCCCTCTCCCTTATACGGTACTGCATTCATCAGTCTAAAGCACGTGTCGAGATCAAGTCCTCGAGGGCCTGATTCCTGCATGTATTCGAGGTTTCTCTACTCCACCACACCTGATTCAATGATCAGGATCTTTATCAGTCTCCTGCAGAGCTTGCTGTTGAGGTAAAATATGAATCAGCTGTGCTGTGGAAACCTCGAACATATGCAGTACTCAGGCCCTCGAGTACAGGACTTTGACACCACTGCTCTGAAGCATCTTCTTTTCGCCGCTGTCTGTTTTCTGCTGAATTATCGGCAATTTCTTTTTGTGTCGTCACCTTTGTTGAATAGTGATGTTTGTCACCTTATATTGACATATAAGTTGCATGAGTGTGACCTGAGTGGCCAGACTGCAGTTGCATCGGCTTCATATAACTAATCAATTCATTGATTATAAAAAAAAAAGTTGTCAATTGTTGAACCTCCTACTTTTTTGTGTGACATTTAAGGCCTTTTTGTTTCAATTATTGATTGTAAAACTGAATATTTTGTCTGTCTAGTTATGTAGGTCACATGCTGTAATTTGATTTGACAAAGTCACAGTGGCCATGTAGTTTCATCTCGTTCCATACTGACACACCACCTCTCTGTGTTTTGATGCATAGTGCTGTCTTGTTTTACAGTTGCCAGTAACCATAAGGGAAATGCATACTGTATACGTAGCAGCAATGTGTTTTTGGACGGGAAATTCCTCTCCACCTTTTCTGTTTACTGCCATCTCAGCCTGGCTCATCTCTGTGTCTTTTCCCTCGGGCTGCTGGAAGCCAGTACCTGCTCGAAAACTGTAAACAGTTTACAGATTAATAGCCCATGACTCATAAACGTTGGGATGAGCGGGGGCTCCAAACAAGCCCGGCAGTGGTCGCTCTGTACCATTTGAACGTGTCACCTCCCTGAAATGTTTGTGCTCGCACTATAACGTTCGCCATTTCTTTTAATATGGCGACTCGCGTGCGGTAGGCTCGACCACATATGGCAATTACTCTGCTCCCTCTGTGGGAGCTAATGGCTGTCAAGTTAGTGCCGTGATGGTCGTGTAATAACAAGGATCACAAACTGAAACAGGTGTTGTGATACTTTTCATTGATGGTGTTTGGATTTGTCAGGTTCCCTCTTGTACATTTTACAATAGGCCAGTCTGATGATGGTGATGCCCAATGGAAGAAGCATTTTTAACTCATGATGGTGATGCTAATTGGCTAAATTCAGGGGTGGGGGTGGGGGGAATCATAAGCAGCAATGTAAATTGAAACAACTTGTTCAGGCTCAGATTTATTGTTCTACCCTCCCAGTCCCACACCATTTTTTTGTGGATTGGTGTGGTTGAATTCCACATTGTTTCTTGTTTTCATTTTGGGGTATTTTTTAGCTTCCCTTGACAACTTTTGTGAAGTCTTAACTTTTAAAAATTTTATCATTCCTTACTGCCATGCGAGTACAAAGAGAAGTGCACCGCTACAATAAAACTACAAGTAAAACTGCTCACCCTTGGATAGGCACGTAATGGGGAGAGAACAGGAAATGTGTTTGCAGAGCGATACTGTCACGTACTGGTAGATTTATCGGTATCGCTGGAAGGAATAAGTGTGTAAAGTAGACCCAGACCCCTTTCCCGTACTCCAATATTTTCAATTTCTGGTCCTATGGTTGTCTTGACTCTATGTCTCTTTGCATCGAAGATCTATATTTGTAGTTGAAACCTCGTACATGTATAAAAGTGCAAAATAATAGTCACAGTTCAATACGTACCTTGGTGTTTAGGTCATGGTTTATCTCATATGTGGTGCCATAATAGAAAACAAACTCTTTAGCAATTGTGTAAGCACGAGAAGATATGACTTTTAAAATGAAACATCAATCTTTTCTTATTAGGAAAATGCAACATCGATACTTTTTCTTCTTAGGAAATGAGATCTGCAGGCAACTTCAAAAGTAACATTTTGGGGAGCCTGAAATTATACCATAAAACAGCAATGATTTTTATCATTAGTGAGTTTATAATCTGTTGGAAATTGTTTGTACTCTAGTCAGAAGCTGAGCTGGACTGTGCTTACTTGCTGGGCTTGTGGCTTGCGCGTGAAGTAGTTGCTGTGCACTTCGTCTACTATGTTCTGTGAGGGACAACATATTACATTATATATTATATTACACTTGATTATTTTTTTTATAACTATTTGTAGGCTACGTAAAATTACTGTACAGTACATGGAGGGCTGAATATCCCCCGTGGGCCTTGACTTTGCTTTAGATACTCGCTGAGATCACCTCGCATGACAAAGGTTGTTGTAACGTTGTGACAAACTGTGCCACTTTTAGTGTGTTTGTCATTGAAAGTTATCTTACCATGGATATGCGTTTGTAGATACGTTTCTATTTTCTCCCTGGCTCAGCACAGGTTCTAGCATCTCTACATTTCAGACACATTTGCAGGGCCGTTGCACTTGTTTTACATTACCGTCACACCCCTGCTGAGTCGTATTAACCGCCAGCTCCCCGCCCAGCGCGTAATCGGCCGTTAGCGTCCGGCGACAGTCATTTAAGGAGGCATCTCAGCCGTCCATCCGCGCAGTGCCAGTGAGAGCGGCGGGCTCCTGAAATAGCCCAGGCTGCACGTCTGGCCATGCTATTTTTGAAAACTGACCACCGATGGCGTGCTTGGAATACCAAAAAGGGGGACCAGGGCAAAAAGTTTGATGCAGTGACTTTATTGTTCTTTTCAAATGAGTCATTCAGCATTGAACATAGCAATCACAGGGGGGTCGTTTGAAGAGAAACACCTCAGTCGTCCCTGCAGTCATCAAAGCATAGCTACAGCTGGTTGAAGGGGACCAAATCCATTCAAGAGGTGATTTGGTTCCATTTTACCAGCTTTAGCAAAGCATTGTGGGATATCGCTCTCTTCAGACCTTCAGCAAGATATCCTTGTCAAACCATCCTTTTGCCCCAAAAAACACTCGTAACACACATTCAGTTCATCAGCGCAACCACTCCTTTGTCATTCAGCCTCTATATCTTTCTGTACTTGTCCTGACACAGATTGTAACTGCTTTCTGGGGGTGAAAAAAAAAGATAATAATAATCTGTAGCACTCGAGTCAAATGTCCTGCAGTCATGAAGCAATTACAACCCGTGACAGATGGCCTCTGCTGCAAGTGTGCGGCCGCTCTGGTCACTCAGACGGACGCGTCCACATCCACACATGCACATACTCTCATATATACACTTGTACTCCTCAAGCAACCTTCTGGGTGTCAAGCCATAACATTAATTTAAGTCGCTCTGTTGTCTATGTCCTGTAGACTGATTTGCAGTGCGGAATGTATGGTTTGAATGGCATCAGTACAGTTTTCCGAGCTTTACTCTCGTACCGCATTACATTCACATTACGCCTCCCACAACTACATTTTGTTGATTTTCTCTGAGTCTGTACCCCTGCCAGTTAATTATCCCGCTACGGCTTAAAGTAATAACAAGCGAGCAACATGAAAGAGCAGTGTTTTTAGCCTTTTAGCCTTGAAAATGAGATGCTGCATCTCAAGAGGTTTATCAAAACTTAATAATATATATATTTTTTATAAGTGGAAAAACCTAGCTTCTTTTTTAGGTGTTCATCTTTAAATGTATTTTTCTTTTGTTTTGTGTTTATTCACCTTCTCTTAACATCATTTAGGGGGTATTTATATATTCTTTGTTTTAAAAATAGCTATATACGTGGGAGGAACTTTCCTTTAGAAGTTATACATCCCTCAGTCGTTTAATTAAGGCTAACTAAATGTTTTGTTTTATTTTATTTTATTTTATTTTGTTCTCTAGAACATTCAGTCTTCTTTTAAAGGTCCTTTTGGAGCCTGAACCTACAATTTGTGTATTAGCAAATGCTTTTAATAGTTTATATTTCCCTGTCTTTATTCTATGGTGAGGAAAAAATCATTTAATCTTAATTTGTGCCTACAAAAATAATAAAAAACATGTCCAACCTCTAAAAGGTTATTGCATAGGCATGTATTCATATATTGGCAGGTGCTTTTTAGTAGTCATTTTTAAGGTCTCCATCTTCCGTGTTAAACATAATAAATATTTCCCTGACATTATTTTGTCGGCTGGAAATGTCAGGAGCACAGTTGGCTGTTTATAATTATTGACGTTTGTTCCCCCTGCCAAAAGCACGAGCGTCTCAAAGTGGGTGCGCGACAGCTGAGGCGTACGCAGCGCGCCGCGTGGAGACAAGATGGAGGTCAGCGCCAGGCCGGCTTGACAGCACACGTAGTTCTATTTGTAACATACACATGCACAACCGACGGTGGCAAAGAGTCAGGTGGCCGGGCCGCCCACCTCGGCGACGAGCCCATAACAGGGCAAAAAGGCAGGGTTGGGGCTGCCAGGCGTACTGGGCATTTGATAATGTCAGCATCTGCTGTGTGTGTCACTCACACAGCAGGTCGTTGGAGTTGAAGGCCTTGGACAAAGGCGTAGCGCTCAAAAACAAACTTAACCAGGCAGTAGTGTGTTCAAGTTGAATTTATCTTAACAGACCTTGTGAAGACGTTTTTCTCATCAGGCTATTTTTAGTTACGCCAGTGCCCATATTAAATTTATAAAAATATTGAACAAATTATTATTACATCTTGTGAGCACTTTTTTTGTGGGTTTATTGGAGCTCTTCTTAGAATTGCATCTAGCCATAGATTGCCCACCCTTTAGATTTCGACTATTGTATTCATTTTAATTATTCACCTGTTGGTTTTCAAATGATGTGTTAATTTCAAGAAAACAGCACATACTATTTACGTTGCATTCACTTTTGAAGCCTCTGAAATTTGACATTAATTACTGAAATGACCTTCTGAAAACATTGCATTTACCTTAAAAGTTTAATGAGTTTGCCTCATTGGGGAAAAAAAAAATCTTTTTAAAAAACAAACAAACATTGCATTTCCTTTTAAAGTTTCCAATGTTAGTGACAATGTATTTATTGCGTTCAAATTTTAGACTTAACGTGAGAATTTACCTATATCAGTTGATTTTAACGAATAGCTTCCTGAACCAAATCTGTGTCCGTATTGTTTTGCCCAAGTCCGCCCACAGTTTGGAAACAGCTGACAGGCCAGAGTTGATCCCGCATTGTCACTTTTTTTTTTTTTTCCCCCGATGCTCTAATCTGACTGCCACGCGGCCTGGCGAAAGCATTTGGCAAGCGTTGCAAACGTGAACAATGAGAGTGGAAGGGAGTTTGGGAGGGGGGTTAGCAGGGTCGGCGTGTGTTTGGGGGACCTGCGGATAAAGGGAGGCCGGTCGTGGTTAAACACACACGAACGTGGAAGCTGTACCATACAAGCGTTGCGTACTGCTTCCTCAGCAACTATTATTGCACAAAGGTGGCATTTCGGTGCACTTTACCACATTTTTCCTTACGAAAAGATTACGGTATTAAGGCACGTTGGGCCCTCGGTGAAGTATCGGAGGGCGAACGCTTTTTTTTGGCTGCTGCATGAAACATTGTCACTATATTTTAACAGTATTCTCCGTAATTGCCCAATGAACTGTCGTCATATCTTGGATGAGAGATTTTTATTGGCCAAGTCAGCCAGTTTGCTGGAGCTGCGAGCTCCCCTACAGCGCTGAGTGCTGCAGTGAGACTGCCCAGAGACAGTATAGCTAATGCATGAGCCTTACATCCCACTCTCTCTCTCATTCTCTCTCTCTCACAATTATCACAGGGACATTAAGACAGAACGCATTTCTTCCTAGAGCGAAGACTGGCACCTCACCCAGAATACATACTTCTTTACATTCCATAGCTGTCATATGTTCATATGGGTACATAAAGAAGTATGTGCACCGAGGAGGTATGTCGAGATATGAAATTCTGACTCTCTCTCTGGTTCTCTCACCTTTCGGCCAAGACGGAGAAGTTACGAGCGGAACAATTTCCTCCGCCGCTTTCCCTCCCAAGTATGGTAGTCTGCACCGTAAGGTGACTTTGAGTGTAAATTCACTTCAACGCTCGAGGCTTTCCTCTGGTTGCCATGTAAGGCTGAGCGGGATGCCCCCTCCCTCCGCTTCGCCGCCCCTGAATGTAACTCTCACAGTCCATACCATAGTCGAACATCCCAGTGACCCGCTCACTGTCCTCCAGAAGAGTAGCTCCCATTTGTACAGCAATAAAAAAAAAAGAAAAAAAGAAAAAGTCCTCTTGATGAATTGGTTCAAGGTGGTTTCCTCCAGTTCTGCTGGAAGGTTCCTCCGTGTGCACCTTGTCTTATACGACGGCCTCCGCTGCGTCCACGGTGCTGGGTTTCAATGACCATACTTAACATTTCCACTTCTGCCCTCCCACTTTGCTCGCACCCCCTCCACCCCGCTATACGGGCACCCCTGCTTCTCTTGTGTCAGCGACGCCCCTAGTGGCTTGCCGCGTTTGCTGATGTTTGAAAACAAGGGTGATCCAAGTGGAACAGGAAGCTATTGTGAGACGGATTTGGGCTTTAGGCGCACCGGGGCAGGGCATAGGTCACATGAAGGCGCTAATGCCCACTCAGCACTTGTGGATCGGTGCCCCCATCCCCTTTTTCACTGCTGATCTCTTGCCACACGTACAGCCCCCACTCTCCTGCACCTTTCTAGCCCCTTTCACACAGAGATGCTGCCAAATGTCAAATCCCATGCAGATATTCCCCATAGAGGCTGTGACTGGATACTTAGCCGCCTCTTTCACACGCAGATCCTGCAAAAATACCGCATCAGAGAGTCATAGTAGAATGCCTTTTTTTTTTTTTTTATCTGTCTTTGCCTTTCACACAGTGTCCAACCTAGAGCGTTATTGCCATGTGCTTCTAAGGAGACTTTTTTTTTTTTTTTTTTTTTTTTTTTTCTGTGTGAAAGCTTGAGGATTGAAAGAGAACGGTAGAATCTGACGCATGTGTGAAAGGAAATCATGGAAAGCTGGGGATGTGCTATTACGTTTAACATCCAAGAGTAATTCCTCCCACCCTGTTGTGTTGAAAGCGATTGCCAATACTCTCCGGTCACATAATATAATATGCTGAATTCTCTGAGAATTCTGCAGAAACTGTGTAAAAGGGTAAAAGATGACGTCAGCATCAGCCAGTGTCGCGTGTGATGTACATAAATAAAATGTCGACAGTTGCTTTTAATACAACAGGGCGGGAGAGGTGAGTGTCGGGTGATAAACTTTACACCCCTTGTCCTGGCATTGTGGAACTCCCTTGCAGAAAGGCGTCGTCCCATCTCTGATGCGATTAGAAAATTACCGGGTTGGAAATAAAATGACGTCTTTTAAAGACAGTGTTAAAGGGGCTTGTGTATTTATGGGCAAAGCAGCTGTTGGTCTGCAGAAGGGGGTGGCGCAGATCAGCGGATCAATAGCCATTTGCACCACAGTGAGAAATGTTCAGTAGGCCTCTAATGAATATTTGCCCCTGACCAACACATTCCACAAGTTGACACTAATCTCACTGGCAGGCTTGAATGCTCAGGCGGGCAAAAATGAAACTATTGTTTGTTTGTTTTCCCCTCACCCCCTAAATAAACAGCAGGAAGTGGTGCAACGTGGTTAGCAGGTGGAATAGCAATGAGGCAGAGGTGACAAAGGCATGTGCATGGGTCCTGAAGGTGTGACGTGTCCTCGGACGGAGGTTGCGGGGAGCGGCGGGTTAACCTCCAGTGTCTGTTCCGGTTTGGGCCGTTGCACTGCAGCACCGTGCCGTGCCCTGCCTCTGCCCCGTGAGCAGCAGCCCGCTCACTTAGATGGCAAATAAACTGGGTTAGCAGTCTTTAGTGATGAGGCGGGTTCAGCCGGTGACACACATCCATCCCGTCATCCGTGCTCACCCCGCCACATCTGTGTTAATACACTTCTCACAGCTGTGTGTGCCGTCAATCCGCTCTCCCTACCCCCGCCCCTCGTTCATAACTCCTGACCTGCGTGCTCGTCATTATTCCGATGCTTCAACGTGCCTTGTCCTCCAACTTACCGTGACCTCTCGCTTTAATGAAAAAAAGTGGTGAGGGGGGAAAATGTTGGCCAAAAAAAGCTGATTCAAAGTCCCGGTAATTTGAGTATCCATGGATGATGTATCAGACGAATTGAAGCAGGTGCAAGTTAACAAGTCCGTCGTTAAGATTGCGGGCGAGAACAATACTTAATGAGCCAGAGGAGCCGTGCTGCGGCGGCGGCAGCAGCAGCATGTCCGGTCAGTGCCAGAACAGACAGAGCGAGGGGGGAGAGCGAGCAAGGCTGGAGAGGGAGGCAGCAAGGGAGGGAGGGAGGGAGGGGAGTGAGTGAAGGAGAAAGATGAGAGAGATAGTGTGGACAGTGCAGAAAAGGGCTTAAATCCATGTGGACTGGAGCAAGTCCCTGTTCCAGCGCATCCTGCATCCTGTCTGTACTGCTCTTTATGGCTTCTAAGAAAGGGAGAAACAAGGCGGGAAACGTGTGTGGTTAAGTTGCTGCAGAACAGTAGATACTACCCCCACTTTTCCCGATCACCACTCCAGCACGCACCTTCCTTTTGACGATGCGGCGTCAGGGTTAAACTCCATCCAAATATGACCTGTCCGATCAGTTTCTCATCCCTCCCGCGCCCTCCTCCTTCCTCCCCACCAGTGAAAAGAGCTGTCATGACCTCGAGAGCGCTCCAGCTGCTGCAGCCACGGTTGTGTGTGCGTGTGTATCTGACTCGCTGAATCAGCTTCTATGATTGGGGGGGGGGGCGAGGAGGAGGGAGGCAGGCAGATGAGTGCCAGAGTCGGTGAAAGGCGGGGTGGGAGTTGGGTGGCGGACATTCCCACACACACACACACCCACACACACACAAAAAAAGTGGTACACCTTTTTCTGAGACTCACCGAGGGGTGGTTTGAAGAAGAAAAAAAAAATCTGCCGCACTCTCCTCTCCATCACGTGCAGGCTTAAAAAAAGAGAAGTGGGGAGGATGCCCTCGACGATTGAACGGGCTTAAAAGTGTACAGAGCGTCCTCCCACTCTACCTTTTTCATATTCTACACACATGCACACACACTCGGCACTACAGCTTTATCTGGTTCGTAAAACGCACTTTTGTCAACTCAAGCGAGGGAGTTTGTTGAATATTTGACAAGCAAATTTTTAGAGCGATATTTAAAACCGATGTCATAGGAGGCGGTTTCTTTGTGCAAATCTTATCAAAAACATTTGCTTGATTTAGGGTTACCTTTTTGTTGCTCTTGGTTCGTAGTAGCATACAAAATACTTGACTATTCTCATTTTCTTGTAACTCTGTAAAGTGTACGAACCAAAAACACATTACTACCTTTAATTTGATGCTGATCCATATTAGATTTCTGAATCTAGTCATTAAAGGGATGCGTGACTCATTAAGCCATTTTCAGCAGCAAAAAATATTTTGCCCAAAATGAATTTGGTAACCTCATTATTTCCATTTACAATTAATACCTTTAAATAATATTTTTTTTCCACTTGCTGTTGACTGAAGATGACATCACCTGTGCTGAGGAAGTAGGTAACAACCAATCATAGCTCAGTTGTGCTGACCAAACCCACAGAGGAGCCAAAATCAGTATTGTTCAACCATGGTTCAGATCTTAAAAGGAGACTTATTTAAAAAAAAAAAAAAAAAAAAAAATCCTCCCTAAATTTTAGATTTTCAAAATGTAATACTTGGGATGGTCGAGTACCCATATCAGCCTTATTTCAAGGTATCGGTTCTCATGACGGTGCATGATATCAGTACCTTGCCCCCCTTTTGTGGATGTTTTATATCAAGGACTACAGTAGAAATTTGAAGAATGTAATATATTAAGGAAATATAAATATATTGGGATCTAAAGGTCTTTATATAAAACTGTATATGTAAATTATATATGCTGACTACTCGAGTTGAGTACTTGTACTGGTATCAGTCTAAAAAACAAACGGTGGTATTGAACATACATATTTATCAAAATACCCAAAAGATCAAGAATGGTAGCGCACTTAAACATATATTTTTCTCCATTTTTTTTTTCAATTTTTTTTTTTTTTTAGATGAGCCTGTTTTGAACAGCTGTTGCTGCCTCGTGCAAATGAGCCACTTCTCACCCAGCCCCATTCTGAGGGGCACATGCATAGGGCACATCGCAAACTTAAATTTTGACTTAGAAATTCTTACTAGCCCAGTCGGGCTGTCGTCTGGAGCTAGGCAGTGTCCCAACACAGTGTCGCGCTGGCCACGGGCCACAGTTAATGTCGAACTCTGTAATTAAAACTTGAAACGATCTGCAATGTTTATCGCATTAAACCATTTCATCCCTGCAAGACAAACTAATTAACTAATTACAACAAACATAAATCTGCCAAGAAAATGTTTGCCTGCTCCATGATCAATAAAAGAGCTTTCAGCGTTTTACTCTCTGACAATTGGCAGGGCCCATGTTGGGCCCTGAATCCAAAGTTTGTGAAAGCTATTCTAGTTGAATAGAGTCTCTGCAGTGGTCCAGAGAGGGCATGTAGAAGACAGTGGCAGCTAATGAGGGCCAAGGGGCCAACATGGCCGAGCAGCTTGAGCGTTTAGCACATTGTGTGAAGCCAAGCAGTGGAAGCATGCCTCGGTGCTTGTTGCCGGGCTGCTCCTGTGTCTCGTCCCGCCACCCTCCCTGACCATATTTAGTCACGCCGTGCAAAAAATAGTTCCCGCTTTGCTCCACGCGCACACCTTCTCCCCCCTATCCCTCACTTTTCCATATCCCTTCCTCCCCC
This sequence comes from Festucalex cinctus, assembly GCF_051991245.1. Lineage (NCBI taxonomy): Eukaryota > Metazoa > Chordata > Actinopteri > Syngnathiformes > Syngnathidae > Festucalex > Festucalex cinctus. The sequence continues at coordinate 14,419,804 of NC_135411.1, read as the reverse complement.
TCTCCTGCAACTGTTGGCTGCAGACTCCGGGAAGCGTCGCTCCGGCAGCCTGCCTATCGATTCTAGCGGCCTGGAAGCAGAGAGGAGCGTCGGACCGGTTTAGCCTCTGCTACCATTTGCTGCGCTATTTTTAGTGGCCGCCAAATAAAGTGGTCTCTCATGCTTCCACTTGTGTGTTCTTGAATTTGTACCCCCTCCCCTGTTTTACATCCTTCACCACCACCTCCGCTGATATAAGTGCCCCTCACTCTCCGTGTCCTCTTGACCTCTCCCCCCCGCCACACACACATCTCCACCATTCTCCTTTTAAAATAGTCCAGGACACTCTCCTTATGGTTGTCTTACGCTCACCCCTATATTTAGAATAAAGGCGTGTTGGCGTAACGGAGCTGAGAGTGAGGTTCAATGCAGGCCAACAGTGCGCATTGCAAGACAGTCAGGAAAACAAATAATGCGGTTTTCCCATTCATTTTGTGTATGGTCAGTAGGGATTGAACAAACAGGTCAACAGGACGTCACCTCCATCACTTCACAATGACTGTTATAGCTTGAAGCCGTTTAAATGCCAATTGTGTGTTTTGGCATGAACAACATGGACACCTCACTGAAATCAACTGATGTTGGGTTTACGCAGCAGACTAGCAGTGGGACTTTTGGAAATATTTCACAACACATTTTATTTTGTAGCATCGGTCATGCAAAATGCGCTCACACTTATCTGGTGAACAGTTTTGGTGTCAGCTGTCAGTGAATGCATCAACGCTGTAAAAGTAAAAAGACAGCATATACGGGAATGTATGCTGAGATCAGGGGTGTCAAGCGTACGGCCCACGGGCCGAATCAGGCCCGCCAACGAGTTTAATCTGTCCCGCAAGATGATCTTGTAAAGTTAAAATAATAATAATAAAAATAAATGAATAATAATAATAATAATAATAGACCAATTAATCAGACGGCCAAAATCAAAACATAATGTATACAGAACTGAGCTGGATGTCATTATTTTAAAAGAAAAACATAGACCAACATAAATCAAACATACACTTGCTAAATATGATACACATTGAGCTACTGGTAACACAAACGCATATGACATGGATTAACGTCCTATAACTTCATTAGCTGCACCACACAATGCATTCTGGGAACAATATATATGCACAACAGGTAGATATACCACGCCCAGAACTCATATAGGCCAAGTGTTGCTGCATACCATTTCCATTCGTGTTATTTTTTTTTGGAACAATATATTTACAGTTGAGCCCCGCTATTTAGGGCTGGGCTGCACATCTGTGTATAACCGGCGCAGTGACGCCAAGTGTTTTTAAGTTATAGTTATATACCATGATTTTACCGGTCCAGCCCACTTGGTAAATATTTTCCTCTATGTGGCCCTTGAACTAATATGAGTTTGACATCCCTGGCTTAGATGATAAAACTTAAAACTAGCACTGGCTGATCAAGAACCTTTTTAGGGTGAACATGAACGTTTAGTGTCGCAAAATACGTCTTGTGTTTCTCTCAACTGTCTTCATCCGACAGACACTCTGCAGTGGCAATCTTCTTCCTCCTTCCACTGGCCACACCCCTGACTCACTCATCCAGTCACAAATCACAGATACGTTCATGGTTTCCCACAGTGGTCTCCAACCACCAGTCCATGACCTGGTACCTACCGGTCGAATTTCGCATTGCCTAGCTGTCTTGTGTTCATGTTTCCAATCTGGGAGCGATCATACATAATTTGTAGAGAAAGCTTATCTTGAGGAACCTAAAATGACAGAGAAGTCTTTTCAGGCAATTTTTGAGCTTTTTCATCAGTCTTCTCTTGACATACATGTCCAAATATTAATGTTGTCAGCATGTTGCCAAAAATTGGTCTTGGCAGTTGACAACAGTTTAAAACGCGCTACGCTATGCTATATAATTGTTAGCTTTGTTTTTCATACATTCTGAGTTGAACACTTTTGATATTCTATGACAGCGTATGTGTCACCCACTTACTTATTTCACTTGTTAATTGTAGAATACTTGCTAATACTGACGCTGCGATCATATGGAAGCCAGTTCTCGTAAATGATATCATGCGATTAATTAGCGATGTGTATTTTTATGATGGAAAATATAATTAAATCACCAATGCATGAGTCCCTGGCAAGCTTTTTTTTTCAGAATGGAGATCATTTGCCATAGATTTAACTGTGCAATTTAATTAATGTTTCCTCGTCACAATTTATAGGCTTTCAATTACTGTATCTTCACGGCCGTTGCATAATTGAACGTTCAAACGTGGGAAATTGATTCCGAGCTAATGTATCTTCTTAAAACACGACCTTACTCAGCCAACCAAAGCGGAGCATTCCAGTAGCACAAGTGGCAAGTGCGACTGAATGTTGCACCTGTTTGCGCCCTGCAGTAGCATCCATTCTACCATCTAATTTTAGACAATAATGAAGATATGAGCTACAGTTAAAATTGTGCGGCTAGAGAAAGATTAGCTGCATGCTAACGGTTTTTCCCAGCTGCTTTGTGTTCCAAGAGGCTCAAGAGGTGTTCAATTTCCAGTTTCCACCAGGTTCCATCTTGTGGAGATTGATGGGTATAATTTTTTTCCCTTTTAAATTCATTTGAATTGAGTTTATCTCACAGATTTTGATGGTTCTTAGCTGTTGTGTAATTACTACATCTCGAAGCTATAATTTAGTAGAGATTGAAACAGGGAGTGAAACAGGAAGTTTGTTGTACCTTCTGGAAGTATTGTAATTCTGTAAACGGACTGGAGTGCATTGAGTTATGCAACATCTGCACCGTGAATCAGGACATATTTGAGCTTTCCACCACCCTTCTGATCAAAATCAGAAAATATCCGGTTATCAAATGTATCAAAGATTATTCTGAGTCATTATCCTGCACGGAAAAGGGTAAGGTGCCAACAGAGGTGGGCATTGTCAATAAGCGTTTTTCCATCGCCGGAACTTTTGGAGAACTTTTCAGTTTCCCTTGGTAAAATTCAGTTTGGGCGTTTGTCCACCAACAACAATTACCAGGGTAATTAAATTACCCAGGGGGCATCCAAGTACTTTCTCAGCAGCAGGAACTTTGAGGGGGCGGGCTGCAATGACCATGGCTGATAGGTCAAATTTGGGGGCGTTGTTTTTACATCGTCTGGACTCAAACTCATTTGAATTAATTACCGAGAACTAGAAGATGCTGTGGAAACACAATTCTAAATTCCCTGCTGAAATTTTACAACCAAGAACTCCCTTTACCCAGAACTCAAAGTTCCTTGTCTTGGTGGTGGAAAAGCAGCTATAGACTGGAATTGGTGATTGATGGAAGTGCCCACGTATTGGCGTGTCCTTCAGTACTTTCAGCGAATGCTTGATAATGCGAAGCCTTGAAAAAATGCACGGACTGAGCACTGACTGAGCACTGACTGAAGCAGGATTACTTCTGTCGATTGCGGTGAGTACACATGGTCCTTCTCAATCCGTGTAATTTTGTGAGGCTTCGCATTATCATGCATTCGCTGAAAGTGCTGAAGCACACACCAAAAAGTGGGCACTTCCATCAATCATCAATTCCAGTCAATGGCGATGCCCTAACCTGTCAAAAGCCAGATTGATATTGTGATTCATACTCAAGGGAGTTTCTCCACAATATCAATCAGGGACTTCTCCACGTTTGTTTGGTCGGGAATGGCGGGACATTCTGTGCGATACTTCGAGCTGATTGGGCGATGCAGCATTGTTCACGTTTGTGTTGACCAATCACGGCCATGGATGAAAATGTCTTCATTCTCGTCGAAGGGAGGAAAAAAAGCCAGAACATCTTACCAGCTAGAAATACACGCAGCACCTCCCTCTGTTCAACATTCATCAAGGTAATTGTGAGTAATTCTGCAAGAACAGAATTAATTGCAGCGTCCATTCATCCATGTTAGGTTTGCTTCCTTCTCCCGCCGTCGGCGCTGTCTTTCTGGTTTCGTCACAGCTGCATATCACGCCCCAAACACAATGTTGCTCTCAGATTGGTTCGGATTGGTGGAAATCAACAGGCTCGATACAAGACGAATTCTCTGGAGTTTGTGAACTCACAAATACCGCGAGAATTCATCTTGCGAGAGCAAGGTTAATGATGGCCCCCGCTGATGGCCAAGCATCAGAAACATTGTGTGTGGTCAAAGACAAGGATGGCCGGGCCACGGATTGTGTGTTTGAGACGTGCAACGGAACACTATAGCCAAACATACCAAACATCTTGAAGCTTGCACTGTTTGGCTCTCAATTGAATGGGACCCAGCAAGCAGTGCGTGCATCAGGAAGATTTTTGCCCGGCAGCTTCTAATATTTGTGTGTGTTTACTGATATTGAACCGATAAATGTGGTGTCATTTTCTTCCAGTATTGGGTCGATTATTATTAGTCCAATAATTATTCTGCAATGTGCATCCCTAATGTCAATTGTTATTTTGTATGTCACACTAGCATGCACTCGACCGCCAACTGGTTCAGTCTGTTTTACGTTCATCCCCTTTGCACGTCTTACGTCATTCCCACTATAATCAATTTGTACTCTTCGTGAATGTTGCTCTGAGCAGTTAATTGATCAATAGGAATAAGACAAGGGTCATCATCTAATGGATGGGCTTTGTTTGTCAGAATAAAGGGCCAGGCCAGGTTGTTCTTCCTCCGTCTCATTGAATTGGAAAACAAATAGCAATAGTGTTTTTGCAGAGCCACGTTTAATTAGCTGATTCATTTTCTCCGTACAACAAAGCATCGTGGATGGATGTAATTAGTATTTTAAATTAGGTGAGAACACAACACATTGTTTAAAAAGACGTTCGGTCTTTAAAACAGTTGTTAATTAAATTGGAGTCATTCCCAAGATTTTAGATCCCTCCTTTGTAATATACTGATTTTTTTCCCCTTCCATCATTCAACTTTAATTGCCATTCTTTGGTGCAGTCTACTTCCAACTCAGTGGAAGTCTTTCTGCTGATTTTTACCCTGCCCCCCTGTCAACATCATACATGTATAGTGCGATTTGTGGTTCACGTGTGCATCTTCATCCTCCCTCCATCGGCCTTACTCTCCTTCCCAGCTCATCCACGCCCCTCCTCCCCACTCTGTCGCCCGTCCCTCCTCATCCCTTTCCACCGTGCATCATTTGAAGAGGCAAGGCTGCTGAGCGCCGGGGAGGAATAAAAGTGATTTATGAATGGGCCACCCTTTACCTGGGAAAGCCAGTGGCGGCAGAGCACGCGCTCTCTCGCTCTCTCTCGCTCTCTCTCTCTCTCTCTCTGATCCAGCATTCCATTGTTCCCCGCAGCCACACTGCAGGAGAAGCTCCTCTGCTTCCGCTCCTGCGTCTGATCTTTTTATCGTGTTTTACGGCCACCACGTTGCTGTTAAGTGACTGGCCGACTGCACAGATGCCTACAGTGTGTAGCAGCCGTGCTGCTGATGTTTGCAAAGCTGTATTCTGTCAGTTCATTGAAATGCAGTTGGCCATTGTGTGGGTTTTTATTTTCTTGAATTAATCAGGTTTAGAGCTGTTTGTAGCAATGGGAAATATATCTACAAAAAGTGCAGTACAATTAATGAATGGGGATGGTCAGTCCACTCCATTTCTCAGATTCATTTACAAAAAAAAACACCTAACAGTCAGTGAATAATTTTTTAAATATATACAAGAACCCTTGGTTTAACGTGGCATTGCGTTTCCATGGCGGCGACAAATCGAATTTGTAGTCGAATTGTGCCGTAGTATAATTGTTGAACAACTAAGGTTTTTTTTTTTTTTTTGTTAACGCTATTTTGATAGTCGAAGTAATTGAGTAGTTGATGACTTGATTTTTGTCAGCACAGTACAGTGGCCCCTTATTCCCCAATCAATTTTGCATCACAGACTGGTTTCATGTAAAGGCATATATTTTGATGACCCGGCATAGAAACAAAATTAAAACAGGTTAAAAATACTAATACTAATACTAAGTGTAACACTGAATGTAGTTGTTGTATTTAGTGGGAATCTTATGCATGTTTCTTTTCAAGTTGGTCTTATCTTGTTTTCCAGATACATTGTAGCTAGGTTAAAAAAAAAAACAAAAAAAATAAATAAAAAAAAACTTGCACTTTTATTGTATTTAAGGTCATACTTGCATATTTTTTTAAGTGATCGTGTCACCAGTCTCATTTCTGTTAACATATTTCCCCATGCTTGTTGCATAGTGCGAACACATACCGTACTGCACAAATGTTATGACAGTGTCTTGAAGTGACACAAGTCTCATGATGTTGGTGCGTGATCTATCGTACAACTTCTGTGATGAATGAAGTACTCGTTAACACACAGTCGTCGTCCACGCACAATTGGACATGACATTTTGGCGACAAAAATTGAGCCACTTTGCGACGTCGTCCTCATTTCTGCTATGAACCTAGCGGCAAGCGGACTAGCTGAAACTAGTGACGCGAGGTCACCGCAATACTCGTACGCAGACATATGGAGACTTGGTTAAGTTATGTTAAAGTACCACTGATTGTTACACCCACCTAAGTGGGGAGAAATTCGTTCTCCGCATTTGACCCATCCCCTGAGGGAGCGGTGAGCAGCAGTAGGGGCCACGCTCCAGAATCATTTGGTGATTGAACCACCCCTATTCCAACCCTAAATGGTGAGAGTCAAGCAGGGACAAATGGGTCTCATTTTTATAGTCTTTGGTATGACCCGGCCGGGGAATGAACCCACAACCTCCCAGTCTCAGGCCGGAGACTCTACCACTAGGCTCCTGAGCTAATATTAATGGAAGATTTAAAAAAACAAAAACATTTTGCCATTAGTTGACTTCAAACTAAATGTTGATTTGTAGTACTGAAATTGACAGGTCAGTTCAACCTCTTCTATAGTCTTATCACAAATCTTCACTAATGCAGAATCTTAAGTTATTATTACAGTGAGAATTTGAATAAAAGCCACATTTAGACCATTAATAGAAAACAATCGAATCAAAAAATAGGAAGCACGGTGGTTAATAAGCGTGTTTTTTTTGTAGATTTTTTTTTTTTTTTTAAATGTCAGTATTTTTACTAGAATGAAATTACAATCTCTGCCACTTGCTGAAGCTCATTCATCCAAAGACATCAATACATCTTCCTCCCAAACTGAATACATCATGGATTTGGTATACTACTGCTTGTAAAGAACACATTTCATTATTACACTAAACACGACAGTAGTGAGGTTAAGCAGTGCACATGATGGATGGATGGATGGATGGATGGATGGATGGGCCAAAAAGCGCTTCTCCACAAGAAACTTTTGCTTCCAACTAGGGGTGTCACGATTCGCCAACTCCACGATTCGATTTAAATTTCGATTTTGGGGTCACGATTCGATTTTTTTTTCGATTTTTTTTTTTTTTTTTTTTTTCTCCGCTCCCCCACTTTATAACACAGAGGCATATGCTTCTGTAGGCTAAGGCTAGTCTATGATCATTGGTTCTATTCATTGTACAGTAAATCTTATTTCAAAAGATCGGCTACATATAGGTGATGCAATTTCCATATTATTTTTGTGTAAATTTATGTAATATATGATAATTGACATTAGGCAGGAATGATCAAATTCAAAGAATTTATTTACAATATAAAGTTAACCGTCTTGTTCTTACTGAAGTGTAAAATAAAAAATAAAAAAACAAAAACAAAAAGTCACAGTGGGTGCCTGCCATCTATTGACTGTTTTTGGTTACAACAGTGTGCTGTGCGTTCCTCTTAAAATAATGTGCAATGTGCAACAACAACAAAAAATATATTGTATCCAAAGTCATGGAACAAATACAGCCTGAACAAACTATATCCCAACATTTACAGTTGCTGGGCATACTGTAGCGTGGTTCAAGTACACTAATTAAATGTTTGAATCCAGCGTTTTCCAAGGCTGCAGGTCTGCTGCTATAAATAGACCTATGGATCTGGCGTTTCGCGCGAGCTGAAGTGTGTGGAAGTTTCACTGTAAATGAGGATGAAATAGTTGGTTGGACCGTTGTTTTCCCACTTCTAGTTGAATTTGATAAATCTAAATCTTTGTGATGCCTGCGTAAATGTCCCGTCATGTTTGTCGTGTTTCCCGTTGTTACGGCTGGCGGCTCGGGCCATTCAGTTTGAATGCGCCAGCGCGACACTCTGATTGGAGGACTGTGCCAGCGCGACACTCCGATTGGACGACTGTGCCAGCGCGACACTCCGATTGGACGACTGTGCCAGCGCGACACTCCGATTGGACGACTGTGCCAGCGCGACGCTATTGTGTATCCGTGTATTATACCCCTATTAGTTATTGTTTCTCCTCCGTTCTGTCAGTTCTGTCAAATGCGGTTATTATTTGTTCACCTTCCACTTTCACTCCCTTGTCAAACCCCTGCCTGAAATTTCAATTAAAACTACTCAGATGTTAAAGTCGACCCGTGTTTATCTACTCTATATTTTCTGTTATTGTGTTACTTCCCTTCCCCTTGACGAGCCGGGCGTAACACCGTGGCCGAGTACAGTACGCGCACATAGCATATCTTGCAACTGTGGTCTTTTTATCGACAACGTGAACGTTGTCGACATAACTCACCGGGAACGCAAAATGTTTCCAAACTGGTGACGAGAGAAGCGGGAGCGGCTTGAAGCACCATTGCTGTGTCTGTCCGCGCTTGCCATCATGACTGCAGGAGAAGTCAGCTAACAAGTGCCGTTAGCTAGTAGCTGAATGGCTGCGTCTCATTTGCTTTCCTGGGAGGTGGCGGTGGCGGCGGTGGCGGCGGGCGCGGGGGGGGGCATCGAATCGTGTGTCCTCTCTTCTATTTCGATGCTCGAAATCGTGACGTAATTTCGATCGATTTCGATAAAAAATCGAAATCGTGACACCCTTACTTCCAACCCTAAATTTCAGAACCCTTGTTCAATCAAGCCTTATGCAGGTAAATCCATGTAATTAAAAATGTACAGTGCAGGGACTCACTCAGTCTGGCTACCCCCCGTGCGCATACATTATGACTTAATTGCAAACCTCCGCCCACCCCCATTGCTAGAAGTGCCGTAGGTGTCCATCTATCTACGTGAGCGGCCAGATAGATTAGGCTTCAGGACAGGCCGATACAAGCGCCATTCCCCGTGTGACCAATAGGAACACCCACACATCCGGCCAAGACTGGGCCGACAATGGCCCTGAGCCAATAGATTAGCTCAGTGGTGCTATAGCACTGTCTGTCCTGTGGCGTGTTGAAGTCACCGACAGCTACATTGCTGTAGCTTATGCGGGGGCAGAGGGAGTGGTCCGTGTAGTACATTACAGAGGGTACTCAAGGACGTATGTAGCTATTGGGAAAGCGACTGTAGCACGCATAGAAAGGCGCTGCCATTGTGCTTTGGTATTTATTTGTGCCATTTAAAGGGCTTCAGCCAATGCAGCTAATAAATACTATAGAGCAAAGTGATATACTCCTGACCGCAAAGCTGTCAGACATCTTTAATACTTCTTAGCCTAGTTAAAAAACAAATGCACTTCATATATTCATTTTATGCACTGGAATAGGTAATTGGATTTATGCATATGCATATGCTTTGCCTTTTAACCATGTGCTTCGCAGTCCATCAGGAGGTGATAAACATCCATAAAGTCATAGCAGTGTGTCTATTATATGGTTAACACAACAACCAAGCATAAATCGTTCTTTTTGTATACCTTTCTGGGTGTTACTTTGATACTATGCATTTTATTGCACGATTTTGACATAAGAATGTCATCTGTAGTGATATTTAAAAAAAACTTGGAAATTCAACATTTTTAAAACATGAACTTTTACATTTTCATTACCTTTCTTTGCTGACTGGCTGGGAGAAGTGACACGGTTCTGCTGCATTGTAGTTCCCCATATTGCTGGGACAAAATATCGATAGCGTTTTTCCTGAAGTGCACAGCATCCATCGACCAGCATTAAATATGGATACTGAACCTCGGTGTGTGCCGTAAAAAAAAATAATGAAGATAAATTGTCCCCTATCTACAACATCAAAAATGTTAAAAAAAAAATCTTAATTCATCTTTAATTCTGCTGTTTAAATTATGAGAGAAATTTATGTTTTTATGATTACCTTTCAAGAACACTGTTTTCTGTACAAATTTCTCTTACCGTCAAATATCCTAATAATAATAATAATAATATAATAATGTCATCAGACTGTTAAGTGGCATAGAGTAACACATTTAATTTATTTATTTATGATCTTGGCCAATGTGCAACATCCCGTGTGGTGATAATTTCCATGTTTGTCAGCCATGTGGGGTTTTAGAAATCCTATTGTACACAGAGGGACACGTATAGTCTGACGTTCCTATCGCAAACAAAAGCTAAAATGATGAATAATGCAGGCCATGTTACCTCGGTAACTCATATGGACGCCAAAGTCAGCGCGGGTCCCATCTAAATGCATTCTGACAGGTCAGACAGGCTGAGAATATTTGCATGATTTGTCCCAGTCAGACAGGTATTAATGTAGAATTTGGTAGAGAAAAACTTTCATCACGCCCTCTGTAGGTCATACGTATTTGTGGAATGCGTTTAAATTTCTTTGGCGGCTTATCTACACAATACATTAATTCTGCTTCCATTTCACTCTCACAGTTAACAAGTCAGCTGCTTGACATTTTGTGCGTGAGGCCTGTCGCTTAAGTGTTTTGTTTTTTTCTGATAGAAGACCCTTTGAATCCTTCTTATTTACCACTGAGAACAATAATGTTAATTACTGAGCTGCTTCTACCACAGTATCCTCCTCTGCATATACAGAACCAGCCATATTTTTCCTATTAACCTAAATGTAGCAACTTGTCGTGTCACTTTAGATATCTACTTTCAATTCATTACCTCCCACCTCAACAATTTTGGGCTGGCTTCCTGCTTGCAAAGACAAATTTTCAACATGCGTGAAAGCAACGTTTCATAGGAACTCAAATTTTTTGGAGGGGCATAACTGTCTGCCCATGCGGTGACAGCGTGAGGGGCTGTCGATGGAAGGACCTTGAGGGCGACCGAATACACCACTGCAATGCAAAGTCCCTCCGCTGCTCTATTTACTAAACACACAAAAAAAATCTGATTAATTTGACATGCCATTTATAGCTACTTAGCACACAGGTATACGTATTTTAATTCTTAACATCTGAAACGATTTTTTAAAATTTTATTTATTTATTTATTATTATTATTATTATTATTATTATTATTATTATTATTATTATTATTATCATTATTATTTATTATTATTATTATTATTATTAATTTATTTTTTTGTATTTTACTCATTAAAATGCATGAATATGCTACAATTGTGAGTCGGTTTAGTTTCAGACAAGTAATATAATCAATGTTATCACAATGCAACACTATAATGTCACTATTTGATTAAAAGTACAAGTACAGTACTTCTGGTGACTGTGTTCAGGGGGGAACTTTGACCTACATTATGTTTCTGAACCAAATAACGCCAATAAAAACAATACATTGAGGCTCAGGCTATGGTGATATTATAGTATACTACTATAGTTGCATATCCAGAATAATAACACAGAACGGAAAATAACATCCCAATTATTTAATTATTCGTTTATTTTGCAGCATCATTAAAATCAAACAGGGTGGCACTGTGGATGACTGGTTAGCATGTCTGCTTCGGCTTCGGCCTATCTGGATGGAGTTTGCGTGTTCTCGCCGTGCCTGCGTGGGTTTTCTCCTCCCACATTCCAAAGACATGCATGGCAGGTTAATTGAGCTCTATAAATTGTCCCTAGGTGTGCCTTGTGAGTGTGGATGGTTGTTTGTCTCTGTGTGCCTGATATGCTCCAGCACCCCCGCGACCCTTGTGAGTAAGCGGTTAAGAAAATGGATAGATGGATTAAAATCAAACAAGACAAAGTGAACCGTACATAGCTGAATGTAAACAATCTTCAAGTATCAAGTGTAAACATTTAAAACATTGCAAACTAATATGCACTTATTTTAAGTAAACAAACCTTTAGTAGTAACAGTGCACAACTTTGAGGTCTAAATATTGCCCTTTTTTTTTTTATTTTTATTTTTATTTTTTTTTTTAATAAAGAAAAGCTGCCTCTACATACTAGATGAACTGGATCAGGTACTAATTTAGGATAATGATAATTCTACTCTTACACACTTTTTCAGAATCATTACTTAAACTCTATCCTGTATTGCACACATTTTTGGAACAAGAACAAAAAATACTTCTGCAAGATTAAAGAATTCTGGACATAAAGTGTAAAAATAGTGCAGTATGTGCAGTAGTGTTTGCCGCCCTTACACTTTTCACACCACATAATCGCTCAAGATCATCTTTCAGAGACATCCAACGGTAAATTTTCACCAGGATGAACAATTGTTGAGTATGGAAAAGACCTCAAATAACATTTATCTGGCCAAAAAATAATAACAATAAAGAAACTTGCGACTTTCACACCACATGCCCAGGACCTAATTACGTGCTGGCACACCACAAAGAATGCTGACGACCGCCTCCATTAGATGCTGGCTGGACAAAATGGGGATTAGTGTTGAAATTTCAGTATTTTCCATCAGTCATCCCCAGGCTAAGGAAGTACAGCTTTCACCAAAAGCATATTTTCACCTCTTAATTAAGATTAATTAAGAGAGGAATGCAAATGCATATCATTTGCCACGCTGCCCAAGAAGCTTGCATTTGAGCTCTCATTCACATCCGGTAAGGCCGTAACATCCGACTCTTCAGTTTCATTCCCGTATAGTAACGATCTCGGGTTTCTAAGCAGAACGAGGAACGCAGAATACCCACCAATCGCACAATATTGTGTTGACGTCTGAGGGGCATCAGAGATACTCTAACATAACAGAGAGTACAATGTGTGCATATTGACTAAAGAGACTCAGTTTCATGAATGCAAATGGTTCATTGCAGCAAGAGTACTTGAAAGCAGCTTTCTTGAGCATGCTGTGAGTTGTAGTATGTCATGGAGGGCTCTTTGTATAATAGTCAAGTGGGAGTATTGCTTGAGCGTTTGTCAAATATATTTTGTTAATTCTATCCTCATGTTAAGAAATAAAATATGAAACACAAATAAATGTACATTTCACGACATGCTTGATGCAACTGAGCATCACTGACCTATGATAACCTTGTATCGTCACTGTATGGCTGACTTTTTGTAGACTTAAGCCTTCAAAAGTCTAGATCAGCGGCCGCCAAGTCCAGCCTGTTTTCCATGTTTCTCTCCACTAACACACCTGATTCATGATTGGGATCGTTATCAGGCTTCTGCAAAGCTTGCTGATTAGCTGATGATTAGATTCAGCTGTGCTGAAGGACGGAGACATGGAAAACAGGCTGGATAGGGGCTCTCGAGGACCGAACTTGGAGACCCCTGGTCTACATAATGACGATTCTAAAGTGCCTGTAAAATGAAAGAAAAATAGGAAAACTAAACACAAATTGTGTAGTTTTACATTGTATCTCAAAAATAAGTCTTCATCAACCTTTTGTCAATATCTTCTTTTACTTCTTCCACCCATCCATCCATTTTCTTGACCGCTTATTCCTCACTAGGGTCGCGGGGAGAGCTGGCGCCTATCCCAGCTGGCTCTGGGCAGTAAGCGGGGGACACCCTGGACTGGTTGCCAGCCAATCGCAGTCTTTTACTTCTTGTATACTGTATTTAGAAACAAATCTTTGAATTCATTTTACAGGGTCTTTAAAATTACACAACCTGAATGCCACAAACATGTTTGCGATACTTTAGTAAACTGACGTTTTGTAATTAGTCTCTAGTCAATATAAAAAATGCCCACGATGTATTTATAGAGTTACCGGTATGATGTGTAAAAAAATATCGCAGAAATTCTTATCTATGGTGATGTTATGATTATGAACCCATATTGCCCATTGTAGCGATCTTTGTAAATTTAATGGAAGCAAGATACTGCGCGATGAAAAAGACACATTTGGCAACCTTAAAACACTTTCTAACAATTATTTTTTTCCCCCTTTGTTTTCCTTCATCTGCTGTTTAAATGAAAATGTAAAACTTCATAATGTCATGTTTAGATTCTGCATAACAAATTTGCCAGCTAAATTTGCCATTAAACTATGAATTGTATCACACATATTTGTTACCCTACACATTTATATATTAATGCTGGTGCCGAAATGAAATTGAAGCTGTGGAGTGTAAAGTGAACTAAGACAGTAGCATGAGAAAGTAATTGGGCCATCCTGAACCAATGGGATATTAACACGCCATTGGGCCTCTCTGACTTCCCACCTCCGCCTTCATAAATGAATCAGGACGTCCCATAGCACCAGGTGATTTAAGGCTAATTAAAGCTTAGCCTTTCCATACCCCCACCTACTTGTACCAGGGATGTCAGGCCATTTTATTTGGCCGCTTGCAAACAACCTTCAAGGTACGGACAATAGACTGATAACCAAGACGTCACGGGAACGCACGCGTCGCATCTCCCCCACCGCTTCTTCGGTTTATGCAAATAATCCCTAATAAAAGCACGCCAACCCGGCAGCCTCAGGTACAGGCGGCAGGGGAAGGTCACATTGTAGGGGGAAATTATTCTCTTCACAGCATGGTAATGAAAAGTCTTTTACAGAGCAGAACCCGTCAAGTTCTTGTCTTCCAGCTCCTGTGCAGCACCAGTGACTCAAATGCGACCCGCCTTGATTTACTCCATCCACAGAGGTGCAGACAATGGCTATGTGAATGGCCCTGATGAAGTGAGGTGCTATATCTAATTGGCTGCATGGGATGGGGGTCATGGTCAGGGTGCATTTTAAGTGTCTGTACTAGAAACGGCCATATTAGCACCTGTCGTATTTGTTTTGAAAAATGCGTGGATTACCCAAACACTTGGGACATTTATAGATCTTATTGACAAGACCGTATATTAGAGCTTAAAAGTGTGGAACTCATTAAAAATAATAGCGATGCCTTTAAACATCTATTTGCCAAAACGGATCATTTGTCAAAACGTATGTGGACGTGTCAATGGTCAAAATAGTACAGGTCGTTTTACGACGTTCTCAATATGCTGGGTTTCGAGGTTTGTGTCATGGCTTAAGACATGCGTCATCACGCGCCACAAGACTGCATGCTCATTTACAGCCGCATGTACAGGGGGGTGGGGGGCTTGGAATGTATAACCAGCAAAAAGTGAAGAACACTGTACTGTTTTTCATCTCAATTTCATATTCATGGCCTGGAAATGTTTTTCATATTACCAAAGTCTAAAGAGCCAAAATCTAGGTTCTTTATTTGACTCCAACCTTTTTGAGCCTGAAAATGCTAAACTTGGAACTTAGTTTCAAAGTAGCCATTTTTAACATCAGTGGCATTACCGTTTCCATCTGAATGCTGAAAGCAGTAGTTTGCTAAAACATAAGTACCTCGCGGTCAAAACAGTAGTGGCAGATCATAAAATCCAGCAGTGCATAATTATTTACCGAACAGTCTTCATTTCATTCACATATCCCGTACACCAAGACAAAGAATAAAAAGTTTTGCCATCACCTTCTACTGTCGGCATCCGTACTGAAGTGTTTTCTATTGTTTTTTCAGGTTTGTGTGATTGGCCATTGTTCTGAAATGTTATTTTCCCACAAAAAAATGTGTGGAGTTTCATCCTTTTTCTATGAACATACACTACTACACCTCATTGAAATCTTATCCAAAGCAGAAATTTCCATTTGAGGCATCTCTGGGAGAATTATATTGACAGTCCAACTTGGCGCGCTAAAGCAGACCCAATTAAGCTCAGCAAATGTAAATATTTTCGACAGAACAATCTCCCAAAGTCCACTTCACAGCTCAGTGAAGGATGTCAACTTGTCTTGGATATTTTTACTACCCACAAGGTCAACTATAAACTTGGCGTTACATTTATTTCCGTTTGATTAATGTTTTGATAGACCTGATCACCCGTAATCGCAAGATTGCATTTATTTAAATGTAATTATACACTTTATCACCTATTTTGCTTTGCCAAAGCAGGTGGCAGTGCGCTGCAAATAAATTTCTGACGTTGTTCCTGAGCGTGAGGACATAGCTAATGACTGAAAGTATGCCAAACACGTCTCCTACATCAGAGCAGCCATATGTTTTCACGCCGCCATTAATCTCCGTCGTGGATGTTGACTGTGCCCGTCCTGCCCACATTGTCACTCTTCACTTCCTCTTCCAATACCCGGCCACTGACCAGCACACAGATGGGCTGTCAACCCGGCCCAGGCCCGCGGACAGGGCCCCAGCCCACAAAGCCGCCTCACATGTCTGGCATGCGGTGACAAACAGCGCCGTCCCGGTCAATGACAAATTACAGACCCGAGACAGCAGCCCTCAGTGGCCCTCTCCTGAGGGACTTGTGGAGATCTCTCGCAGGGTGACCCACTTTCACAGCATCTTCCATTTAACTTTTTTCTGTTACCCTTACAAACAAACATAGCCTCCTGCTGTTACAGACACCATTCCCGGTGGTCTGTAATGGACAACTCATAGATTAATATAATAACATGTAATTAAGCCATTTACCAACCAACCACTTAATAGCCCCTTAACCTTAAGTCTTTATCATATAAAGACAATTTTGGATAACTGCTTCTAACTGACTGATGACCAGTTCAGGGTATAACCTGCTTCTTGGTCAAAGTCAACCGTAATATGTTCCAGCTAAACTGCAACCCTAATGAGGACAAGCACTGTAGAAAATAAATTAAAGGATGGTGTAAAAAGATTTTCAGGAAGGCTCTTTTATTTATCAGCGTACAAGACGTTTTCCGATATGTTGGGTCTCAAAGGACTTAAGAACCCTGACCGCAACCCCATTGGGCCCCCTTGTTCCAACATTTGATCATCTGACCAACACATGAACATGACTCGAAATAAGCGGTTTCGCATTACAGTTTGCGTTTCAAAATACGTTCAAAATGTTGTCCCTCATTAAAAAACATTGAATAGCAAAATTGGGAAACAGATTTTGAAGGTTGTCAGAACTATCTGCAGAAACTTTTTTTTTTTTTCAAAAAAAAATCTTCGCTGGGCTGGATGTGATGCACACGTTAAAGCTCAGTGCTACTTATGCCCCAGCCAGCTAACTAGCTAGCTAGTAAGCAACAAGCTTTGCTGACTCCTATTGCAGGTTAACTCGTTAGGACTCACTACTGAGTCAATAATCATCACTTCCTGTTTTTTTTTTTTTTAATCAATTTAGCTTTGCTTCTAGACAAGAATATACAGTCACTGTTATACACAATTTGTATTTAAGTAGTAAAAACTCTTGATCATATACAAAAGAAAACCAATTGTTAATTTGTTATATTTTCATATCCTTAGTGTAAACCCTAGCTTCAGGTCCATGGGATTAATATGCATAAAAAATATGTTGCTCCACAAAGTTAGGAAGTTGCTACTCGAAGTCATTGATGCACATAACTGCTTCGCAAAAAAAAAGAAAAATGCCTTGCAATACATGATAAAAATTCCCATAGTCACACTCCAAATCCAGTAGCTGTATCAAGTGATTCTTAGAGCGTAGAACACATGGATAGGCAGTTGTGCACAAAGTATTCATCTAAAACGGTTACAATATTCTAACTGGCATGGTTTCTCAACTGCTCTCACCTCGGTGACCAAAGTCATTAAGTTGGGATGGAGTTATGTGGAAGACAAACGAAGCAATTTTACTAATATTAACTTTGAAAACATGTGCCACGGTTTAAACACTGCATGACGTTTGTGACCTTGAAACGTATGTCGAAGTCCACTATTTAAGAGACATAATGTATGTATCACTACGTCACTGCAAATGGCACTATAAATTTGGCAAAAACGGAACGTCACCTTCACCATTGTACTTCACCGTCCTGGATTTACAGTATTTGCAGTCTAAGCTGACTAAAGAAGTGTAACGTACAGCACTAGGAACGGCTTTCATGTTATAGCTTCAGGCGAGACTCTAACGTGACAAGGTCTTTTCTTGCATAATTTGCTTGTACAAGTCCCAGAGTAAGAAACTCCTTCCCGTTGGGAGCGCAACGGATTGAATTAGTCGAAAGTGTCCCTCCTCCTCACAACCCCCCATGAGAGGTTAAATCTACAGTAGGCGAGCAAATAGTTTCTCCGTAACAAAGGCAATGCGTCGTGAATGCGTGATGAGGCGGGAGGGGCGCGGTTGCCGTCACGTTTAAGCGGCGCGCCTCTGCATTAAGTAGTTGAAGATGGCTGCAAGCAATGCAGGTGCAATAGGAGTGAGAAGGGAGCGAGAGAGAGAAAGATCTATGCTGCACTGTTCATCACTGCAGCAGTACAGCACCGAGATACCTCGTGCCGGCCCCTCGAGTGGCCGTGCTGATGAGGCAAAAGCCCACCATCCTGATTACCTCGGCAAACATGTCATCCTTGAATTTCTTTCATTTTTCATTGATTATCCTGAGTGTGCCACCCCCTCGTCGCCCGTGCGTCCCCTCCGTACGGACCCCATATTATAAACGCTCCACATAAGGGATGCTTGGTCATATTGAAGAGTAAAGGAATAAAGAGGAGATGCCTCCCTTTGTCGCAGTTCAGACATGTGCCCTTGCGTGATTCTTGGGTACTAATCAAGGTCGAAAGTGTTCCTCCTGTCTTGGCCGCTTGAATGCTTATAGAAGGTACAGCGTGTCCCTAACCACAAATGAGATCAGTGAGATCAGACCAGTCTTTTACTTACTTTTTATATTTCTAATTTCATACATTCTTTGGGAAAAATACGCAGCCCTTCAATTTGCGCACTCATGCACCCTCCCCTCTACACTAAGGATGAGTTCCATTTAATTTAGTGTTCATTCATTTGTTTGCAGATTCCAGCACAAAAAAAGTCTGGTGGTATAGAGATAATGACTTCAAGCTGCAATGCATTGTAGTGCAATTGTTCTAATTATATATTTACTGTCAATGTTTTTTTTTTTGTAACAGTGCGACATTGAAGCGTCCTCGGACTCTCCCTTCATTTTACTCAGTTTCGCAGTGTGCACGCACCCTCTAAATGACCTTCGACCAGAAACTGGCTCCCTTTTATACCATATCAGGGCACTTGCGTTAAACAACAGGGTGTAAACAATATTGTTTTTACCTCCAGATGTGAGACACTTTGGTGGGGACAAATGGCTTTTCCCTTTTTATCTTGGTGTGAAAG
The DNA here is from genome assembly GCF_051991245.1 of Festucalex cinctus. Classification (NCBI taxonomy): domain Eukaryota; kingdom Metazoa; phylum Chordata; class Actinopteri; order Syngnathiformes; family Syngnathidae; genus Festucalex; species Festucalex cinctus. The sequence goes on along the minus strand of NC_135411.1, from coordinate 14,400,529 downwards.
GGGGTTGCTGGCTCAGGTTGGATCTCCATTTAGTAAAAAAAAACAACAAAAAAAAAAAAACAACAACCAACACCGGGTGTCCTCTATTTACGATGGAGTACCATTCATATGTCAACATAATCAGAATTTGTACGTAAAACTGTAAGTGGTGCCGTCTATCACCAGGTTATTCTGAAGCAGAAGTGGACTCTCGGATCCACTGTTTTCTGGCCTATCACCGACCTTTAAAAAGTCTGAACTGCCAATCCCAATTTTTATTCCCAAAACAAGCAGCATACACCTTCAATGTTTTAATTTTGTTTTATGCTGCGTTCTCACCAAAAGCGAGGGATGGCGATTCGGCGGCGCGTTTGCATTGTAGTCAATGGAACGAAAGTGCGTGGGTTCATTATGCTGCGTTTGTAACCTCAAACATTCAAAGGTTTTGAGGAATTTTGATCACAGTTTCCAAGAGGTTTTAATCATTTGAAGAATTGAATGGCGGACTGGATCAAATGCTGTGGTGGTTGCCGGTGCATGTCCCACCTGCTGTGCATTTCCCACCTCTTTTATGTATGGAGCTGACAAAATAGCCTGATAAGTGACCAAAAAAAAAAGAAAAAAAAGTCATTCATTAAGCTGCGCCCCCATCAAAACGCCCATCCATACATACTGTATCATAGAATCAAATAGAAAAACATTTAACTTTGGCAGTAACTGAATGTGCCTTCTTATGTCGCATAGCGTGTTCTTATCATCTGCACAAACTCGTTCATTTCTTCCCACTCCTTAACTTGAAATGTAATTATTGCAGTCAATATTTGTATAAAACACTGAGTATGAAAGACACTTCTTGACTGTAGATATTAAAAGAATCAGCTGCAACAATAAATTCAATTGGCAACCAGGATTGTTTTTTTTTTTAAAACACACTACTTTTGCCTCAGACCACGTCTCCCATTCATTGCAGTTAAGTAAGACTAAAGCTGATCACCATTATTTGTTTTAAATAATAAACAGACTGCAACAATATACCAACTGCCGACAACCTTGATTACAAGTGGCAGTAAAAGTACATTTTTCGCTGAACCAGGATCCAAATCGAGGCATTAAACCGTGACTTATGATGATGATTTCAGTGTAAAATATCAATGCAATACTATGATGACATTGCGAGCTGTCGTTTCCAACTGGGAGGAACATAAAGCAGCTCATAAATATATGTTCGTCGTAGGAAGCAGAGAACACAGATCCGCTGAAACATTTTAAAACATTAAACATACACATACAGCATCCAGTGATGGCTGTGAAAACATAGATTTATGTTTCCTGCGCTAAATCTGTCATTTTGCGGCACATTTTTATGAAATGCTTCGCCCGGAAAACAGTTTTTTATTATGGAAATGTGACAGTTGTCGTCCGACGGCCGTGATTAATCGCTGCGCGAGTTGTAAATAACGGTGCTTTTGGGAGAGCCACTCGTCCTTTAAGTTGATTAAATGCGCTTTTAGCCATGTATGAAAATGGGATGTGGTGTAAATGGATCATGCTGTGTAAGAGATGCTCTAACCTTGGAAACTTTGTTTGCTTACGGAACCTCACCCGATCCCCGCCGTGTGATATTTAGACGCAGCTGGATTAATTTTGACATTTCATATCACTAATTTAGACCTTTTGCCCAATTGATTTTATCTCCTTACTCTCACTTGCCCTCTCACCACTTTTTTTTTTTTCCCCTCCTCTGCAGTGCCATGCGTGTGTTGTTATCCAAACTGCCCAGACCCTGGATCGTGGACGAGAAGAAGGATGACGGATACACCGCACTGCACCTGGCGGCCCTCAACAATCACGTGGAGGTGGCGGAGCTGTTGGTTCATCAGGTAACGGCGAGCGAGCGAGCGAGCGAGCGGGCCCCTTGTTCATTTAAATGCCTGCCGACAAATGCGGCAACTGCGCTCCCTGCAGCCAGCCAAGCTGTACTAGGCCACTCGAAGCTGCTGCAATCTTTTTTTTTTTTATTGAATCCATACGGTTGGCGCGGCCTCCAGGGTGTGTTCTTTAACGCCGTGTACACCCCCCCCCCACACACACACACTTTTAATTCCCCCATGAATTACAGGAGTTTGCCGCAAAAGTCACCTGACTAAGCAGCAACTGGGTTATATAGGATAAGGTGCGCGGCAGAAATACAGCTGCAATGTTCCCCACATGCACTTGGAAAACCTCACCCCCTCCCCATAATTCTCCGCAACGGGCTGTTTCGCAGCGATGCTTCAGCCTTCTGTTTAGCGCTCATGCGGGGCGCACTGCAGATTCCCCCAGCCAGCCACCCAGCCAGTCTTATTTCTTGCAGAATTAATTAGCAAACTGATCGCAATCATTAGCTTCCCTGCACATCTTCTCAGCTGAGGAGTTTGCAATTTTGGGAGTAATAATCACACGTTGTGCTGTTTGATACTTTTTTTTTTTCTTTTTTTTTTCCCTAAGCCAGCCCGCTTGCCCTTCTCTTGACAGATAAGGTTAAAGAAACATAAGGTTGTGTTATGGTACACGGAGCGTGAGTGTTTTGACCATTTTTCATCATTCAGAAAATTATTTTTGAGTCTTGTAGTGCAACCTCCAAACATTTTAGGGGAAATATGCCTCAGTAATCAAATCACAAACTTAGGAGGCTGAACAGCCATCTGGCATGGCATCACACAAATTCCTGAAGACTTTGCCTTGCCTTTAGACACATAAGGCTAACCTAACAAGTATAATGACAACAAAAGAACCTAAAATTGCACTGGAGTGTGACTTAAAAGTAGGGATGTAACAATAATATCAATATTGTGAAATTAATACTCAAATATATCTTCGTCGCCATGTCACAATATTAAAAGCTACGTATTAGGGCTACGTAGAAATATATATATATATATATATATATATATATATATATATATATATATATTTTAGAGGGCGGGGGCAATATGACGAGGAAAAAAAAGTGGCAAATTTGTCACTTTTTTTTGCGTCATATTGCCCCCGCCCTCTAAAAAAATATAGATTCTACGTAGCCCTAATATGCCGTCGTACATAAAAAATAAAATAAAATTAAAAAAAAGTTTGATTTCCATTTGTGCAGTTCTGGCACCCTCTGGTGGCTAGTTTTTAGTGCAATTTAATTTTCACAAGGCATGTTTTGGCCCTTCTATTTTTAAAATCTACGCTATTTGTCAGATGAAGCGGAACGTAATATGCTTGTGAACTGAGTCGATATGTGGAGGAACTCATTGTGTGCATGCATTAGCAAGTGCCTCAATATTAAGTGTTATTAGAGATTATAGGTTGTTTGTATGCATTGCTGTAATGTTTTTTTTGTTTGTTTGTTTTTAACAATATTGTGACCTTTTTTGTATCACCAACCTCACCACAATGCTGTGATAATTATCGTATTGTGACCTTCATATCATGATATCGTATCATGATGTTTGGATACTTATTAGTACTATGAGAGAGAAATCCATCCATCCATCCATCCATCCATCTACCCATTTTCGAAAGCATTTCCTCATTTGGGTTGTGGGTGAGCTGGCACATATCCTTTTTTACTTTGGGGTGACAGGCGGGGTACACTTTGTACTGGTCACCAGCAGGCTGGATGCATAATAGGGCTGTCTCCAAAATTTTTAGATTATTCTATCAATTATTCTATTGATTAATTGAATTATGGGTTCTAATTTTATATAGCGTTAAGTTCTCTCTTTTTCAAATGATATTTTCATCCGTTTCATGAAGGGCTACAAAATCAGAATAATTACAGTTGAGAGGCTAAAATGAGAGGATTTAGCCAATGTTAACCTAAACAAGGGCTCTAAACAATCACTGAATTATTGGTTAAGTTGATAACCGATTAGTTATTGATTAATTTTGACACCTTTAGTGCATATACTGTCGACTTGCATGTACAGGCATTCACACTTAAATTCACACTTATGGCAATTTGAATGCATGTTTTCCGAAAGTGGGAATACAGTCTTCCCTCACTATAAAGCGGTTCACTTTTCGCGGTCTCTGTATCGCGGATTTTTTTTTTTAAGTGCAATTTTGCATAATTTTTCACAGTAATATACCCATTTTATAAAATTTATGAAGGTTTGAACATTGTCAATGTTTGAACAAGAGAGAAATGTGAGAACATGTAAATGCCTCAATGAGAAAAGTGTATAAATTATGCGGTCGGGGATTTTAGAGCCTTAAAACATTTATAAGAATTGTAAACATAAAGCTAACTACTTCGCGGATTTCATTTATTGCGGGTATTTTTTGGAACCTAACCCCAGCCGAAAACGAGGGAACACTGTACACAAATTAATTTTAGATGACAAATGTGACTATGTGAAGTAGTAGTTAGCGTATTTGGGAAAGGTTGAGGGTTCTAATCTGGCTAAGGCCTTCCTGTGTCCAGCTTACTCTAACACTGTATAAACCATCGTGTAGAGCCTAAATTATCTATAGTGTGAATGATCTGTATGTGAGCAATGCAATTAAATAACAGTAAAACAGTGGAAAACTACCTACCACTACTATTTCAAGTAGCACAATATTTTGGCCAATGCCATAGGATAAATAAATTTGTACCTTGGTTTGGATTTTGGCTCAGCCACTTAACTTTATATAACATTGGAGTTGTTTATGGCTATCTGCCATATCTGCCTCTTGCATGTGTATGTAAATTTACTCATCTGTTTGCTTAATTTTTATGTCTCCTTCCTTGTTAATCTTTTCTGGTTCTCAGGGCAACGCCAGCTTGGACATCCAGAACGTCAACCAGCAGACAGCCTTACATCTGGCTGTAGAGCGTCAACACACCCAGATTGTCAGAGTAAGTCTTGTTCTTCTTCATCATGCGTTATGTCCAACACTGTAAGTCACACTACAGTAATGCTGTGTCAGGACAATCTGTCTTTTTGCATTGAGTTTACAACGCTGCCATCTTGTGGACTCAATAAAAAAGGACATTTTGAAGTACAATCCTCACAACAGTGAAACTCAACGGTGCCTGGAGCGACGTGTAAACCCGCTTTATGGCATTTACGATGTACCGTAAAAAAAAGAAAAGAAAAAAAAAAGATGGCCGCTAGAAAGATTTTCTTTTGTTCCTCGTCACGTTTGCACGGCAGCTGCTGGTACGAGCCGAGGCCAAGCTGGACGTGCAGGACAAGGACGGGGACACGCCGCTCCACGAGGCTCTGCGACACCACACGCTGTCCCAGTTGCGGCAACTCCAGGATATGCAGGACGTCAGCAAAGTGGAGCCCTGGGAGCCTTCCAAGAACACGGTAGACGTTCACTTTTTTTTTCATGACAGCACATGAACAGTTTCATCTTTGTTTCAGTAGTTATATACAAAAAGAAAAACTCATTTTTTTTCTGATTATAGCTTACAGCTAATAGCACCCCAGATTCAACAACAGTCAAAATCATTTAAATTAGGTACGAATTGACCTTCTGAAAAGTCGTTTCCTACGTGTTTGATGATTCAGTATAATATTACTTTAACTTTTTTAATTGAACTAGTGAAATAACAGAACTTTTGGAGCATATTCTAATTTTTTGGAATAAACCTGTAAAAGAGAGAGAGAGAGAGAGAGAGAGAGAGAGAGAGAGAGAGAGGGGGAGGGGGAGGGGGAGGGGGAGGGAGAGGGAGAGGGAGAGGGGGAGGGAGAGGGAGAGGGAGAGGGAGAGGGAGAGGGAGAGAGAGAGAGAGAGAGAGGGAGGGGCCACCATGTCGTGCCTGATTGCCGTATTGTCTCCCTACATGGATGGCATGGATACAACATGGCGGCCACGTCCTGTCTCTAAGGCCTAATAATCGGATGTCTTCGGAAGGTTAGACTTCATGATTTTATTTATTTTTTTTCTTTTGCCTTGATCTACTAGTGAAGTTCCGAAATCGCTAAAAGAATATCCTGAGAAGATTTTTCTCCCGCAGTCAGCTCAAAAAATGTTCGCGGTCGACAGTGATGTTCAATATAGAGGCAAATTTTTGTGTGTGTGAGTTTGATCACATGGATGGAGTGATAGCCAATCAGGTAGAGCCTGTAGCTCACATTGTTTCCAGCCACGAATAGAGGAGCAGCTGGTCGTGTTGATTGTTTTTGCCGATATTTCTCTCAAGTCAGTCAACACTGTAAAAGTGACCAGGAGAACAGTTTGCCGCCACAATGTAGTTATCAGGCAAGTTAGCAATTTGCCTAGTTTCTTTTTTTTTTTCTTTTTTCTTTTTCTTTTTTTTTTTACTACTACATGGCACCATGCTACCTCTCATAGGTCATTCTTGGTACTACAGCATACATTGCTATGTGTGGAGTGCTCGAGATCCCATTTTAAAAATGGGTAAAAATGTTAAAAATCGCTATCTGTGTTGTGTTTACAATGTTCCCTCATTTATCACAGGTTCACCTTTCGCGGCCTCGCTGTTTCGTAGATCTTATACAGTGTGCTTTTTTTTGGGGGGGGGGGTTGTTGTTTTTTTTTACAGCGTGCTTTTTGGTTTGTTTATTTATTTTTTAGTTTTGCGCGGCTGTATCTTTCTACGTCCGCCCACGCATGTACGGGCAATCGCAGACCTTTCCAACGGTGTCTGTCCCGCCGTTCCACGACATTGCATTCCGGAGATGGGAAATATTGGCTGTGCTGTATAAGTAAATGAAAAAAAACATAAATGATGAATGCAAATGCATTTATAATAAACTAGGGCTGTCAAAGTTAAAGCGTTAATAGATTAATTAATCACAGAAAAATGTCGCATTAATCACATATTAACGCATATTAATCGCACTATTTTTTGGACCGCACTTGAGCCTTGAACGTAAACGCGGATGGTTACATTGAAGGCTGCGCAGGTCAGTGATTAGGTCAATGCACGGCATTTCCTACGCCTGTTGTTCCAAAATGAGTGGGGTGACTCCAGTTGGTGTGCTTGGTGGTAAATTTCCCTTGAAAAAACACCCCGACGGGGCCTTTAGATAAAACAAAAGTAATTTGTGTTTAATTAATTTATAATTGCTGAATTGCACCCAATTGATATGATGCTGTTACATTTTGAGCAATACACGCATGCATGCATGCAATTGTGTACATGCATTTAATCAATGTTTGCAAATGACATTCATAACATAAAATGCGTTAATGTCAAAATATTACCGTTTTTTGTATTTCTATCGCGCGAATACGCAAGTAATTTAGAGTGTGATTAATCAGATTGAAAATTGTAATCGTTTGACAGCACTTTAATAAACTAAAAATCATACCAAAATCAAAAAACATATATAGGAAATGAAAAAATATATACTGTGCTGTCTAATAAGTAAATTAAAAACAAACGAACAAAAAAATGAATGTAAATGAAAAAAAAGAACGTGATGAATGAAAAACCATTTATAAAAATAAAAATTAAACCAAAATGAAAAAGTATAAATAATTAAAGGTATTTATTTATTTTTTATAAACGCGGTTTTCCATTATCCCGGGTAGTTAACATCCGTGATAAACGAGGCAACACTGCATATATCCCGCTTTACTTCTTGGATCTCCTTTTCTGTCATGCCCCATGGCTCCTTACCCGTATCCTTGGTCAAAGACGACAGGGGCCTAATCGAGGTGTGTGCACTGGTTTGCTCTCACGTGGCGTTCCCTCCCTCGAGATGAGAATTGAATTAGCTACATGCTGACGACTGTCGCACTCTGACTGAGAAGGGGATGTTGCGATAATGAGATTTTTGATGTGGCTACGCTGCCAGAGAGGCTTCTTAAAACATGTCTCAGATTGGGTAATTGCTTGTGATCTGATCACACACTGACATGGATCATCTGGTTCTGTCTACAATGGCTCACCGCCCATTCGTTTGTTTGTTTGTCTGGCTCTCTGCAGTTAATCATGGGCTTAGGCACCCAGGGGGCGGAGAAGAAGAGCGCGGCATCCATCGCCTGCTTCCTGGCCGCCAACGGAGCCGACCTGACCATTCGTAACAAGAAGGGCCAGTCGCCCCTGGACCTGTGTCCTGACCCCAGCCTCTGCAAGGCTCTGGCCAAATGCCACAAAGAGAAGAGCAGGTAAACGCCCGCAGTAGGACTCTAACTGGAATAAAAGTCAACCTCGTATCAATGGTCTCAATCACCAAATGATTCGTTGTTGGATTCAAGCAAATTGAAGAATTGTCACACACATAATTCCCGTAATTAATTTTGATTGAAATTGATTCACCCTTTAGGGTCAATATATTATTGCATAATGTGTATGTTAGGTAATGTTTTAAAATGCTATCTATAATTGTATTACATTTGAAAATGTATGTATTAGTCATTGGTTGTTAATTTTAAAAGATAGATTAATCAAAAATGTCTTAAATGTATTGATTAGCAATTTCTGTTTTTTTACAGTGAAGAAATATCTAATCATTTAATGATTGTCATTGTTAAAAATGACAATGGGCTCTTTGCACAGTTTGACTACTTCCTGAACTTAAAACCACTCCTTTGTTTCCTGTCTTTCATGATTGGACAAACTGATTAATCCAGGTGTGTCTGTCCATTGCCGTTGTCGTGACTGAGATCAGGCACACCTGGATTAATCATCTTGTCCACTCATGAAAGACAGGAAATGAAGGAGTGGTAATGAGTTCAGGAGGTAATGGATTTGTGCAAAGAACCCATTGACCCTAATATAGAAAAAAACATCACTGGTGTCAGGTCAAAATTCGAAGTCACGTTGGCAAAATTTCCTTTTTTTTTAAATTATTATTATTATTATTATTATTTTATTTTATTTTATTTTCCCCCTAAAATCTATACTTTTGGTGAGTCCACATGTGTGGGTGTCTGTTTTTATTATTATTATTATTATTATTATTATTATTATTAACCAATCAAAAGTGTTTTGATGATGCAATGTTTGAACAAGCCGTTTTTGGGGCCTCTTGAAAAGTGACTGTATGGGTTACAAGCCACAGGACAAAGGACAAAGGACAAAAGTTATAGTTATGATCCGATTCTTTCTTTACGATGATGTATGTTATTACTTATGATGATGAATGTTGTGTTCAGTAAGAAGTTCAGTCAAGCAGTGTTGAGCTGCGGAGACGCACGTTTTTCTTACCGTGTCTCACTGTATATTTGTTTTGTTAGTAATTAAATCAATCTTAAAGACAAGAACGAACTCAAGTGGATTACTAACAACTATGATAAAGTACAGTATTTACGCGTAAGCCGAAACACGCAGCAAACTGCACCTACAGTGACAATTTTGGATTTGCAAGGTTTTATTTAGCCTGACACCAACTATATTTCATTACTAATTATCCATCCTTTTTTTCCAATGATGATACAATTGTACTTTTTTTTTTTTTTTAAACTAATTTTGAATGGTATTTAAAACTGCAATAATTTAGGTACAATATATATTAGAATAGTCAATATCATACAAAGTAATTAGTACAAATGACTATATATCAACATTTAAAACAAAGGAAGGATTGTTAAAATGTCTTGTTTAAGTTATTAATACTTTGAAAGTATTGCAATTGTAAATTTACACCTAATGATGTGCAAACCATATTAATGCCTAATTATTTTTACAAAGATACAATTGGATTTATTTTTTATTTATTATTTAAAAAAAAAATACAAAAATAACATACAATTGAAATTTAAAACCAAGAATATACAAATGGATAAATCTAGAAGATGCTTTAAATGATTTCTTTGCACAACCAAAAGTGTTTGTTTTTTATGTTGATTGATTGCCAGAAAGAAAGAAAAAAAAAACTGCTTGGAAAAAAGTGTATAACAATTTAAGAGGTAATTTGTTTTGGAGGTTGAGGTCCAAGTTCCCCATCTCATTAAATGAAAATGAGCAAGGGATGTGCTAGGGACATTTATCCACAGAAAGTACAGTAGCCTCATACTTCTTTGCCAAAATGTGACAAAATAGAAAAGTAAACGATAAGCATACTGACACTCATATTATTTGATGATATGATGTGAATGAGGTTTCTTCATCTTAACCACAAGTGTTGACTCCTGTGATTTCACAGTGGCCAAGTGGGCACGCGCAGCCCGTCTCTGAACAGCAACATGGAGTCCCTGGAGGAGTGCATGGTGTGCTCGGACATGAAGAGAGACACTCTCTTCGGGCCTTGCGGGCACATCGCCACGTGCTCCCTCTGCTCACCGCGTGTCAAGAAGTGTCTCATCTGCAAAGATCAGGTCCAGTCACGCACCAAGGTATCTCGAACCCAAATCCATATTTTATTAATTTCTTTCACTTCCTATCCACATATGTCACTTTACTTTTGCCCCTCTAACCTCTAATCTAGCTCTCTAGTAGGAAACATTTTCTTATTTGGAGTTAGGCATCTATTTAGGGAGAGGTATTTATTTATTTATTGGTTCATTCCCTTTGTGTGTCACTTGCAGATTGAAGAGTGCGTGGTGTGCTCCGACAAAAAGGCGGCTGTGCTGTTCCAGCCCTGCGGCCACATGTGCGCTTGTGAGAGTAAGTTGCGCATGTCAAAATGTTGACATCGGATGGAAAGGAAGGAGATGTTAACCGTTTTGCCGTTTGTCCGTCCAGACTGTGCCAGCCTCATGAAGAAGTGCGTACAGTGTCGGGCTGTGGTGGAGCGCCGCACCCCCTTCGTGCTTTGTTGTGGGGGGAAAGGTATGGAGGATGATGATGATGCCGCAGATGATGATGATGTGGATGATGATGATGATGATGACATTAGTGAGTGAATCTTCCACACGTTCCCTTTTAATTCCTTTAACGTTTCTTTCTTGACTTCTTTTTTTTCCCTCCTGCTGCTGCTGCCTTGTTTTAAGCATGTCCTATCTTATGTTTGCATCACTATTTTCATCAATTTTAAATCATCAATGTTTATGATTTGCTATGTTAATCTATATTAATGAATATACTTTGTCATAAAGGGGAAAATAGTTTTGAAATAGGGTTATATTTTCTATAATAGGAGCTCACGTGAATGTAAATACTATATGACAGAGTGTGAATATGAATGTGATGTCTGTTTTAACAAACCGTGTAAATATTTTTATCAGGTTGCATTCACACTCCCATCTTGTCTCTGAGCCACGAAGCCTTTTATTGTTTTTATGGTCCACATCTCTGGTTCAGTTGTACATCTCACATATTCTGTTTTGTGTTGAGTTAAAAGGGAAACTGTTGCAAGTTCACTGATGTATTTATTTCTATTCATGATGTCTCCGCATGGGGGGGTTGGCTTGGGGGTTAGCAAGCATACACCCATGCAAGGGGCAGCATTAAAAATTGATCCCCACCCCCCTCTCTAATCCCAGCAACACCAACTTTTTATAATCAGGTGCATGAAATGCTAGCGAGTCAATCAAAGGTTCTGTTTCCCCCTCTTATTTCCTGCTGGCTTCTTCTTCAAATCTCTCTTTGAACCTCACTTTAGAGGCTTGTAGCGAGTAGTTCCGCTGGTCCTACAGGCCAGCTTCTAGCTTATAGCTGCTGTAACAATGTGACTGGTTATTCCCAGCAGGAAGCTCTAATTCTATGGCAGGGGGATCGCAGGATCTTCTCCAGCCCAACAATCTGGCACTAAGTTGGTGTAAGTATGCCTCCACCATCCCCTCTCCCTTATCAGCGCTTTGACCACACTGCTGCCCTGGCCCCCCTTATGCCCCCTCCCCCTTTTTCTTCTAGCATCACACATGCACACGCACACACACTATAGTGGTAAGCGCTGATGCATGTAGACTCACTAGCTACTTGCACAATCAAATTTAATCTGAAACAAAAGATGTAGGTTTTTTTTTTTTTCCACACAGAGCTCTGGCTGCAATAATCGTATGATTGGGGAAAAAAAGTGTTTTATATGTGGTGTATTTTTTTTAAGTGCACTATATGCTTATTTGTGGAGACCACAATTTGAGTATATATGGCATATGGAGATTAAATTGTTTGAAAATCACGATTATGATAGATCACAATTAGGGGTTGGTGATATGGCCTAAAAATTATATCACGATATTTCAAAGTAATTTGCGGTGACGACATTGCTAATAATTACTGAACAATAGATTTGTGATTGTCACTTCGGAATAATAGTACTTTTATTGCAGCAACAATATTTAAGCCACCTTTTTTTCCCCACAATTGAAATATAAACAAAGTGCAAAAATAGCAACTGTAATGGAATAAAATGGAAATAAAAACAGGCCAGGTAGTGTTTTACCCGGCAAATTGTAACATAACTACTTAAAGCACATTTACTTAGCAATTACAATGAAAGCACATACCTTCAGAAGTCATTGGCAAATTGCATGAGTCAAAAAGTCCATTATTTTCTCCTGTGTGGTTGAGCCTCGTGTTGTGGGGGGGAATCGCCAATGATACGGTAGCAGCCAGTTTGTGACGTCATGCTTTGTACACCGCAGGCAAGTGTATTGGTAAAAAATAGTTCTCCCGCTGCGATTCTTTTGGCAGTGTTTATTTTTTGCCTCAACCAACAACCCTCCTGCGAGCGTTATTTTGCCATGAATGTCTCTGATTGGTTAATCAGAGGAGCGACAAAATGTCGTGATTGCTTGTAGACATTACTAGCGGGTGTAAAAAACACAAATGTGCATGTTTACGCCACTATGCGACAGCAACGCACACGCCGTCTCGTTGAGAGTATGTTAACATTTCCCATCGCGAGATGCTGTGACTATCGCGTGACCGGTAGCGAGACTGGGAAAATCTAACATGGCGGCGCTCTGCTGCTAAAATAGAATTAGCTTTATATTTCTAATTAAACCCGAATTTAATGATTAGATAAATTCGATTTTTTTCTTTTCTAAGAAAGATCGGAAATATTATCCAGTGTGGACGACCTCGAACGTTTTATTGACGATCATTTTTATAGCTGCGCGATGGATGAGCCGGCGGCCAGTCGGGATAATCCTTCGAAAAAAAAAAGGAAAAATGACTCGTCAACAGACACGGACGATTTAGCAACCGCCGACGTATCGGTGAGTATGCTGGATTCCATAAATAAAAAACTTGACGTCCTCTGTCTTATCCGCGAGGACGTCAAAGAATTAAAGGCAAGTTTGGAATTCGTTAGCCAACAGGTAAGCGATCTCCAATGCGATAACTCCGAGCTACGCTCCTCTCTCGTCGCTGTCACAGCCGAGTTGGAGACGATTAAAAAGGAAAATAAAATGCTAAAGGAAACGGTCTTAGATGTTCAATCCCGTAGTATGCGGGAAAATCTAATATTCTCAGGTATATCCGAAAATTCTCCAGATAATCCAGAGGGTGAGATAAAAAAATTCATGACATCATCGCTAAAGATCCCACAGGAGACGGTAAATAATATCTCTTTTCACCGTGTACACCGGCTCGGAGCTCGTAAGGGCAATAAGCCCCGTCCTATTATTGCTAAGTTCGAACATTTTAAACATAAAGAATTGGTAAAAAGTAAAGGACGGGAGCTCAAAGGGACATCTTTCGGGATGAATGATCAATTCCCAAGAGAGATAAACGAGCGGCGAAAAGTACTGTTTCCTATCATGAAACAAAATAGACAGGAGGGTAAACGGACTTCGATGGTCGTTGATAAATTATATATCGACGGCCAGCTATTCCGAAACCCAACCTCGACCCCTTGGCTGTTCTAACTGACAATTGGTAGAGCCGAGCATTGTGTGATTATTTGACGTAGGTATATGTATATGTATGTGTATGTATATGTGTATATATGTATATATATGTATATGTATATGTATGTATATGTATGGATAATGGGTTACGAAATAGAATATGAATTTATATTATGCATAGGCTATAAAGTAATAATAATAATAATAATAATAATATAGAAATATATTCTTAAAAAAATAAATTAATAATAATAATAATAATCTCGCTTAGGTCACCATTTACTGGTGTATTGTTATGTTGAATCCCCCACAGATTTCCTTCACACTCACTTCCCCCCACGTTTCTTCACTATTATACTTATCTACTTGCTATCTCTCTCTTTATATAAATTATATAAATTGCCTAATTACTCTTTTGCTATCCTACAATATGTTAATATTAATAAGCAGCTTATATAGATGTATACATAAGACTGAGTCTATATTGCTTGTATGCAGAAATTAGCTCTGGTCTCCTGGAATGTGTGTGGCGCTCGCTCCCAGGCAAAAAGAATAAAAATTTTAGACCATCTCTCAAAATTTAAGGCAGATATTTGTCTCCTACAAGAAACCCACTTACAAAAATCAGAAGAAAAATTATTTATAGATAAAAATTTTAGTCAAGTTTACTCTGCCTCCTATAATAGTAGACAAAGAGGTGTCTCTATACTTATACATAAGAATTTATTCTTTACTCTAAATAATATAGTAACAGATTTAGAGGGCCGATATATTATTATCCAGGTAACTATATTTAATAAAGTATATACAATTGGTAATTTATATGCCCCAAATAATGATGACCCTGATTTTTTCCATGAATTTTTCTCTCGGTTACTCGATTTAGCAACAAATTCTACTATTATTATTGGAGGTGATTTTAACACGGTCTTGAACCCGTTAATAGATCGTTCTAATAATACGATATATACAAGGCGATTACGATCCGCTAAAGTAATAGATGAGTATATGGAGGATTTTGGCCTCAGCGATGGCTGGAGACTTCAAAACCCAACTAAGAAGGAATTTACTTTCTTCTCTGCTGTGCACCGATCATTCTCAAGAATTGATTTTTTCCTTACAAATAATTCTATTGTTGATAAAACTGCTATAAAAATACATTCTATAATTATAAGTGATCATGCACCAGTCTCCCTCACTCTACAAATTGACTCTACCTTTAAACCTCCCCCGATATGGCGTTTTAACATCTCATTACTGAAAGACGTAGAGTTTGATAAAATTATTAGAAGGGAGTGGGCAGATTTTTTGGAAATAAATGACTCTCCAAATATATCTCCATCTCTTCTCTGGGAAGCAGGGAAAGCGGTAATTAGAGGGAAAATTATATCATATTCAACTTATAAAAAGAAACAGGATCAAAAATTAGAAAAATACCTGGAAGATAAAATTAAACAACTAACGGATGAATATGTATTAAACCCAAATAATCAAATATGGATAGAACTACAGAATATAAAAATACAGTTAGATAACATGTTATCTAAAAAGACAGAGTTTATAATACAACAGTTGAGATATAATAATTTTGAACATAATAATAAATCAGGTAAATTCCTGGCAAATCAACTTCAACGGAATCGGGAAAAATCTCTTATAACGGCTATTAAAGATATAAATGGTGAATGCACACAATCACCAGAAGAAATTAACCATATTTTTTATAACTATTATCGAAATCTATACACAGAAATTAATAGACCTAACCCTGAATATATTGAGGAATTCCTAAACAGCTTAAATATACCTCAGTTATCTATTGAACATAAAGATATTCTCGATACCCCGCTTACTATAGATGAGTTGTATCGTGCTTTAGACAGTATGCCTAATGGCAGAGCACCTGGTCCAGACGGCTTTCCGGCTATATTTTTTAAACATTTCTGGTTAATGTTTGCTCCATTATTTCTAAGAGTAGTAACTGAAATTAAAAGTAAAGGTGATATACGTCAAGATATGAATATAGCAGCAATTAAACTTTTATTAAAGCCAGAAAAAGACCCTACCCTCCCGTCAAGTTACCGACCGATATCACTAATTAATACCGATATTAAAATTATCGCTAAGGCCTTGGCATCTCGATTAGAGACGGTAATCTCGACAATTATTCATAGTGATCAAACAGGTTTTATTAAAGGTCGTCATTCTACTAATAATATTAGGAGACTCTTTAACTTGATTAGTATGTCACAGCGGCATGATAAAAAGGCAGTTGTTATTTCGCTGGATGCAGAAAAAGCATTCGATAAAGTTAACTGGTCCTTCCTCTTTGCTGTCTTAAATAAATTCGGCTTCGGGGAGTCATTCATTCAATGGGTCTCAATATTATATGATTCTCCTAAAGCTACAGTTACTACTAATGGGATTACATCACAGAGTTTTACTTTACAAAGGGGAACAAGACAAGGGTGCCCAATTTCTCCTTTATTATTTGCTATATTTATTGAGCCGCTTGCATTAGCTATACGTCAGGATAGACGGATCCAAGGAATCCACTCCGGGACAATAGAACATAAAATTAATCTATATGCCGATGATATATTACTCTATTTAGAAGAACCTGCTATTTCGCTAGGGGAAGCATTTAAATTAATAACTAAATTCTCTCACTTATCAGATTACTCTATTAACTGGACAAAATCAACATTATTACCTATTACAGAAAATTCATGGAATCCTACAAGTCAGGATCCACACTACTCCTTTCCTACAGGTAATTTAAAATACTTAGGTGTTAAAATTTCACCTAAGTTAACTGAATTAACTTCTTTAAATTTTTCACCATTATTGGATAGTATCCGTAGTGACCTGGAACGCTGGAATAATCTTCCGATCTCTTTAATAGGACGGATAGCTACTATAAAAATGAAAGTTTTACCAAAGATTAATTATTTATTTTCAATGATTCCATTTAAACCTACGTCTAACTGGTTCCAATCGCTGGACTCTGCTATCATAAAATTCTATTGGAATAAAAAAAAAGCCAAAATTAGTCTATCTACTCTTCAGGAAAGTAAATCTAAAGGAGGTTTAGAGGCACCAAACTTTATGTACTATTATCTAGCTAATCAACTACAATATCTTGTGCTATGGACACAACCCAACAGAGATACTAACTGTTGGTTGGAATTGGAGCAGAAGGATTGTAATAATCTTAGACTGTCAGATTTACTCTTTATTACAAAATCAATAAGACGACATAATTGTTTTAAAAACCCAATGATAGCCGCCACCCTGACTGCCTGGTGGAAGGCATTAGAAATTACAAACTCCCAATTGGCGCCCTGTGGGCTCTCTCCCATTTGGCATAACCCCGACTTTCAACTTAATAATCAGTCGTTCCATTTAAGCCTATGGGAGCAGAAAGGAATTACACACCTTCATCATCTTTTCTCAGATAATAAGTTTATATCATATACAAACTTGGTCCAGAAATATGAAATAAAAAAGGGAAATTTCTTACATTATCTGCAAGTTAAAAATATGGTTAAGAAACAAATCCCAACACTTCAAGATACGCTCCAACTGCCTGTCTTAGCTAAAGATATTATAAAGCTTTCTCCAACAACAATAAAGAAAATATCAAAAATATATAAGTTATTTTTATACACAAATAAAACGTATTTACCGACTTTAAAATGGGAAAAAGACTTGTCTATAGTTCCGGAACCAGACTTTTGGACCCAAATCTGTGAAAATGTATTTAAAATGACCAAACAGACAAATTTGCAACTTATCCAATATAAGATACTTCATAGAACATATATTACACAATATATGATGAAAAAAATGGGACTCTCTGACTCCGACATTTGTCTCCAGTGCTCACAAAACACTGCCGATACTTATCTTCATGCTTTATGGTCATGTACTCCAGTGCTGCATTTCTGGACTAAAATCTTGGAAAAGCTCGCTGATATATTAAACTGTAGGCTTCCTTTATCTCCAAGACTGTGTTTACTAGGTGACTTAACAATAACTGAGCGACCATGTAAACAATCTCAATCTATATTTATAGCCCTTACTATTGCTAAAAAAATAATCCTTGTCAATTGGAAAAATAAACAATCTCTAAATATCGACCACTGGTTAAACTTACTAATAAATTATATCTCAATGGAAAAAATCTCTGCCTTAAATAAAAATCAAGTATCAAGATTTAAACAAATATGGTCTATGTACATAGAATATTTTAATCTCAATTTGGCAACTTAATCCTGCCAAGATTCTGCCTGTTAACGAGAGCCACCACATCGTTACAACTTCTGTTTTCGCTGCTCCTGTATTTGGTATTTTGTATCTGATTGTTTTTATTTTTATATAGTCAGGAACCTAGTTGCTGCTAGTGGGCTCGAGCATACCACACTATACGACACTATACTCAATAACTCCTTAAGATCTATTTCTAGTGGGCACTAAGCATCAACACTTGGTGTTACTGCATGCTAATTAGTCAATTTTCTTGACGCCGTCCCCTGTGGTCGGGCGGGGGTGGTTCTGCCCCCCCCCCCCCCCCCCCCCCGTTGTCTGCTCGGTGGCGGTTGCGTCTTGGCCGCTCCCTGGGCCCCCTGTGGGGTGCGGTGTTGGGGTGCTTCCCCTGGTGCCCGGGGCGGTGCCGTCCCGGCGCGGTCCGCTGCTCCGTGCCCGGCGGCGCGGTTCGGGGTGGGTGGGCCTCCGGTGTGCCCCGTGGTTCCCTCTCCCCTCCCCCTTCCTCCCCCCCGTCGCCTCTCCCTCCTCGCCTCCTCCCGCCCATCCTCCTCTGCCTCCCGGTCCCTTTTCCCTTGTCGCCCTCCCTCCTCCTCTCCCCCCCCGCCTCCTGCCCTGCAGCCGCCCTTTCGCCTTCTTGTCGTCTTCTCCCCGCTTCCCCCGCCCCCCCCCCCCCCTTCCCTGTCTGCCCTGCGGCCCCTCCCCCTCCCTCTCCCTGGGCCTGGGGCTCCCTCCCCGGCCCGGGCGTCGGGCTCCGGGGGCCGGGCGAGGGTTTGGGGCCTGCCCCGCTCCGGTATAACTCCTGGTGCCCCGGGCGGGCCCCGGTGGCTGGTGGGCTGTCCGGTAGCCCTGCTGCGCTGGCTGTCCGCCCATTGTGGTGCCGGGTGGATGAGGTGGGGGGCGGCGGGGGGTGGGGGTGCTGGGGGGCGGGCGTGCCACCTACACCCGCCGGGTTGGGTGAGGCCCCGCTGGTCGCTCCTCTTACTCACTTCACTAGCTTGCACTATACACTTTGTAAATATACACATAGGGCACACAACACATTTCTTGGTGGGGTGGGGAAGGGTGGAAACACCGTCTTCACCCTTCAACTCCCCTCCAATTTTAATGCACCTCACGTCCAAGGGGAGGGGTGAGTTGGGGCGGGGAGCCATCAGAGGGGATGGACTGCAGTGCCTGGCAGCGCTGTGGTCCCCCCCATTTGTGTCCCTGCCCCACCACTTTGTCCCTCCATTCCCTTTTTTAATGCACCACACATATACATATTCATTTTTTGGGGGGGGATACGGGTGTGTCGGAGTAGGGGAAATTTTTTCCCTCTGCTCCGACTCACCTGCTCCCAATTTTAATGCACCACACGCACACACTTGTATATACACTGGGTGGGGCCACATTCACGGTGTAAGGGTAGAGCTCGCCAGTCGGCGAGCTGGCGGACTCAGTAACAGGGTTAGGTGTCACTTGTACTCTGGCGTGACGACCGGGGCCTCTCCCCACCGGGCTCGGTGTTCTGGTGTCCCGCCTTCTCCCCTGGTGCTTCCTCCTCTGCTTCCCCCCTCCCGCCGCGGTGCAAATCTCGCGCGGCTGGAGGTGGGGTGGGCACATCTTCCCTCTCTGCGCTGCTGCCCGGTGCCGGTTTCCGGGGGGGGGTGGGGGGTTCTCGCGGGGGGCCGGGTTCGCGGGGGGGGGGGTGGCGGCCGTCGGGGGGGGGGCGGCTTGTTTGGGGGGGGGGTGGAGGTATGGGTGGGTGGGGGGTTGGGTGCTGGGGGTCGGGGTGTGTTCGGGGGTTTGGGGGTCGGGGGTGGTGGGGCCTGGGTCGTGGTGGATGGCGGGTTTGGGTGGGGTGCGGGGGGGTCGTGGGGGGATGGGGGCTGGGGACCGGTGGGGCGCTGTGGGGGCCCGCTGGGCCTCGTTCTGCGGCCTTGGGCTCGGGGGTGTGGGCCGGGGCTGGGGCGGGGGTGTTCCGGGTATCTGGGTCGGCTCGCTGACCGGTGTCCGCTCGGGTGGCTTGGGGGTGGCCTTGGTGCTGCCGCGGCCTGGGGATTCCGGGGGGGGTGGGGGGGGGGGGGGGGGGTGCTCGCTTTGCTGGACCGCGGTTGACGGCTTCTCTCTTTGGTGGTGGTCCTTATGCATGCCAGATCCGTCGCACCAGCATCTACTGAAACTCAACAGAAGTACCCTCTCCCTCCCACAGCCCCTTGAATCAGTTGGTGCTGGTGTCTGTGGTTCTCACTTTTCTTTATCTATCCTTCCCTCCTTCCTCTCTTTAGTTTTTCCTCTGGTCACTTGAGATCTTAATTTATTAGAAGTATGAGGTTTCTGGGGTTGGCATAAGACTCCGGTTTTGTAACCACGCAGGAGGGGTCTTGTTGGTGCTGGACTTCACTTTGATGGATTGGATGTACTGGCTTCTATTGATCTCACTCTGCCTTATCGATCCTTCCCTCCTTCCTCTCTTTAGTTTTTCCTCTGGGCTCTTGAGATCTCGCTAAATTTGCTGGAATTTAGAGGCTTCCGGGGTTGGCGTAAGACTTTGATTTTGTAATCATGGGGAAGGCAGGAAGTGTTTGGTCGGTGCTGGATGTCACTTTGATTTACCTTTCTTTTCTCTTTATTTCTTTTTTTTCTGACCTTTTCTCTGGTCTCCTGACCATTTAAATCTCACGACTCTGGCAAGATTCTGAAGTACCTGGTTAAGGCGAAGGGTAATGGGATATTTATAAGGTTTTAGGTGAATGAATGAGTATAAATTTATACGTATTTGCACGCACGCACGCAAACGCACGCAAACGCACACACGCAAACGCACGCACGCACGCAAACGCACGCACGCAAACGCACGCACACATACACACACACAAAAAAAAAAAAAAAAAAAAAAAAAAAAAAAAAAAAAAAAAAAAAAAAAAAAAAAAGGAAAAGAGCAATGATGACAAGACGTTGAATCGGTAAGACTACCGAATGAACAATTCTGAGCTCTTCAAAAAAAAAAAAAAAAAAAGAGAGTATGTTAGCTTAGCGGTCGGTTAGCATCACAAACACGCGTGAACTAGATGGCGAATTACCGGTCACGGTAAAATAAACACCGCGGATTGTTTGTCTTGGCCAAAAAATACGCGACCGCTTCAGTATTAACCAACCACCATCTGTTTTTTTTGTTTGTTTGTTTGCCCCCCCCCCCCCCGATAAGGAGTGTCTAATGAAGAGTGCTCCAGTAATTAATGAACTTTTGTTCACCTCCAACATCATGAGCTGCTTCTATGTCATCCTCGTCTTTAGCCTCCGCATACTCTTAACTTTACGGCAACAGTTTTCCTGCACAATTTGCAAACGATTGTTTTTTGTTTTGTTTTGTTTTTGTTTTGTTTTTTTAACATTATATCAGACCTCTTGTATGTAGCAAAACAGCCTCCACACGACGAAGCTCACTCACACTTTGCCGAAGACGCGACAGAATCTTTTTAAAAAATATATATATTTTTTTACAATCAAAAAGTTTCTTCCAATTTCTGCTCTGAGTCAGTCAGATTTAACTGACTGTAACTGTATTAATAATAATCCTCCTCTCACTACAATTTGCTCTTGCTTTAAATGTGGAGATGGGATTCAGTTGCTGTTCCGTGCAGGTGCTGGGGTGGTTCTAGTCTAGTGGGATACAGGATCAATGGGCCACAACAAAATCTTTAAAATTCCTGTAGGAATAAAGATTTTGTTAGTATAAAAATATGAAGCAGTTTATAAAACTGACTTAAAACAAAACGTAAATAATAAATTTAAATTGCTTGCTTTAGTTTAGCTTGTTTAATAAATTAAAGTCAAAGGCTTTTGAAGTGGCCCGTGCGTCCATCCATTTTTTTTTATTTTTTTTTTTATTTTTTTGTATGCAGCCCTCAAAAAAAGTTTGGACACCCCTGGTTTAGCGCTTTATCACATTTTATTGGTATGTCATTTGATCCCTAATGTACACCACTGCAAACTCCAACTATATTATTAAACTTGTTTAATGAATACCAATAACACTGATACTTATTACCTTTAATGCAGCTCATGTATTGCTTTTCATGACCTCACCAGCCAGGCTATATGTCTAACTCTTAATTATCTTCTCATTGAGAGCACCGAAGAGCCATTATGGCAGCATTCTACTCGTGTTTTTACAGTTGTTGCAGACTTGAACATGCCTAATGTATTTTGCCCGTGCTAGATGACACCTCTTAATAAACAGCAACACGCGGCTAAAGGATTGCTCTGCCAAATGTGCTCCTTATGCTTTCTCCTTATGCTTGTAATATAATGGCTCTCGCTCGCAGAGCACGTCGTAAAAGAAAGGCAGGCAGCTTGGGATGTTTCCTTTCAACGTCTGTGTGTGCTTTTGATGTCTCCAAACAGCTAGCGGCAACATCCCCGCCCTGCAGCGGGACAAGGACAACACCAATGTCAACGCTGATGTTCAGAAGCTCCAGCAGCAGCTGCAGGACATCAAGGAGCAGGTGAGTCGGTGTTCAGACTAGAGGTGAACGTTTTATATCACATCTATCATGAACAAGGATCATTATTATTGGTATTATTGTATAAAAACTTAGGCAATTGCGGTGGTTCTCATAAAACAATTTGAGTAGGGTTCTGAAGAATTCATTCAAATCATTCAAATATTTAAAAAAGACAAAAATGTTGACAATTTAGTTTGATTTTGGTTTAGAAATAGACAAATGCGTGAACAAGAACAACAAAATTCAATCAAAAATGATTATTGACCATCATCATTGGCATGCAAACTGGCTATATTCAAGCTTTGAAAGGACTTTGTCATCTCAAGCACTTGATCCAAGTGTTTGCCATCCCTGCTTGAGGCTCCAAAACTGTTCAAGAATGCTTGCACATCACGGATAATTTCCCATTTTCCCTCCAGCATAAAAATGAGCAAGCGGACACAAACTCTGGTTGTGGTTTTATAGTTTTCGCCATGGATCTGCCGTCTCTGTTGTTTCACAAAATGCTGTTATGTTGCTACTGAGTAGATATAACTTGCAAATAGAATACATTATTATTGTCAATACTTTATAATTCTTAATAATAATTGATAAATGATCATTTTGAGATTGCTAGTTGTAGTGCAATGAATTTGATTCCCCCAGTGTCCCAGTTGTTCAATGCAGGAATTGTATTTTACTCACAAATTAGTGTTTCAAGCACTCATTAAACTCATTTTATACAAATTAGTATTTTGTGTGCACTTTTTGCCTATTCTGAGCCCACAAATTAGAATATTGTTGCCATAGTGGATTATTTTGTGGCTACAAATTAGACCTTTGCATTCACCCACAATACAACCTTCATTCTCACTTTCTCTCGCTCTCAAAAGAGAGTATTAGAAAAGTATTAACAATAATTCTAAATTTAAATGGTAATATTAAAGCTGCTCTCTGTAACAATTTGGCCAAAAGTATCTCTCCAATAGCCTTTTTTGTTTGACCATTAATGACTGAAACATCTTCTAATTCGTAGATTAACACCTTAGCTGTTCACAATGCGTACTCCTGCAAGCCTCTGGCCAATAATTTTCAGACTGGATTCGGGTTTGAATTTCCCGCCCTCTGTCTGTTGGTGTGACGTGCGCGTTGTGTGTGTGAAGAAGTTTGTGTGCAGTTTCATTTTTCATCAACAGGTGGCAGTAACCATTTGAAATGGAATTTTCTGCACTCACAGTAGCTTTCACTATTTGAATTATTTTATCACCACACCTGTAAACTGTGCAGACATAACAAGTGGCCACGAGTCTTCACTTCCTTTACCAACATGTGCTCTCTGTTCCGTCCGCAGACCATGTGCCCCGTGTGTCTAGACCGGCTCAAGAACATGATCTTCATGTGCGGCCACGGTACCTGCCAGTTGTGCGGCGACCGCATGAGCGAGTGCCCCATCTGCCGCAAGGCCATCGAGCGCCGCATCCTCCTCTATTAGACTTTCTAACGTCAGACGTTTTCCCCTCCCCCACGCCCACGAACGCACCACCAGCCACCAAAGCGCAACCCCTACCTGTCTTACTCTGTCACACAACATGGAGAAAGTAGTGAATGGACACCCTCACCCTGGGAATGACTTGATGTGTTGAAAATGCAAGTGCAGGACGTTGGATGGCTCTCTGCAGGCACACCCTCCTGTGTGGATTTGAACTCATTTGCTTTGGCAACTTTCATGGTTGTATGAGTATTTTTTTTTTTTAGGAGGCAGAGGAGGAGCGGCCGGCTGGTTCTGAAACGGCGACATGAGCGGGTCAGCCTTCCGTTCTGTGAGGAGACAGGTAGAACACCACCTTGTTGACTAGACAGCCAAACATTCAATCATTTACACTTTTGTGCAATGAGCGTTGCTGCCATTTGCTTCCAAAAATCTACTTGTCCGTGGGGTGTTGGATAAGGTGCTCTTTGTCTTGTATTACTTTAATTTAAGTGTATTTCTGCTCAAAAAGTCAGCATTTAATGAAATAGAGTACAATTCTACCGGTATCAGAACCCCAAGGTGGGACTGTCGATAAATTATTTTGTATTGCTGCCCAAAAAGAAAAATAGGATTTGTAGGTGTCACTGCCTTTCTAAGATGTAGCCGGAAAAAAAAAAAAAAAAAAATCTGCTTTCAATTTTTTTTTTTTTTTTTTTTAAACTTGTGTTCTTTGTTGAAAGTGGAAAAACAATTTCATTGTTCACGGTTTCAATTATCCTCTCATCAGTGTTTTGTTTTTGTCGGGGACTAATGATTTTTAGGATGGAATTTGCCTTACTTCAATGACAAGGCCGCAAACACAAACAAGCATTGTATATTTTCAAGACTGAAAGTTTTTATTGCAATTTCATGTTTTTTCACCGATGATGCCAAACAATGGCAGTGTTGTCTTGTTTTGTTGTTTAAAAATCTGTTTGAGTCGCTCCATGTCAGAAATCATCTCCTTTGGCATGAATGTTTGACATGCGCAGTATGATGTGTATCATTTTAAAAAAACAAAACAAAAAAAACTCTTCGGTCTGTATCGCAAACAAGTGCTTTAAAAAAAAAACAAAAAAAAACACGTAGATGAAATAAAAGTCGGCAATGAATGGTGTACATTTAGTTTTTTCTCGCTTGTTCTACATGTTTGTCTAACACCATTTTTGTTTTTATTTTTTTTAGTCAAGCTCAGATGTGTAAAGAGGGATTTGAGGGGGGTGACAAATGACCCTGTTGTTGCTTTTCCCCCGCTGTGCGGCGTCTGCCTCACAGAGGAGCCGGCAGAGTGTAGGTGGGGAGATGTGAGCTAATTGAAAATGCTAACACCTCAATGACTCCACACCAGAGTGCGATGGGTCAGCTACGCTAATGAAGGCGAGATGAGACGAGCCTTGTTGCAACTTAGTATGAAAATGCTCTTCAACAAAAATTGTTTTGAATGTTGAAGGCCCTCATTCTTGTTCAAAATGTGACGAGAGTTAACTCTTTTGGACAACTACTCCACCATTGAGCAAAATTTATTTTGAGGTACACATTCTTATTTCCCCGACACATTTCAATAAAATAATCTCATACAGTAAATCTGCATTTAACCATCCATTTTCTGAACCACTTAGGGTGAGCATGTTGGAACCTAGTCCAGCTGTCTCCGGGCAAGAGGCGGGGCACACCCTGAACTGATTGCCATGACGATAATACGTTTTTGTTCACTGTGAGAGGTATTGATTGGTGCAACTGTTGATTATTGTGTTTTAAAGTGATTGGTGTGTGCATATAGATATTTATAGTGTATAAGGTGCAGCAACAGGTTTTAAATGGCATCAAAGCCACTTTTAAAATGTGTTTTTATAACCACATTTAAATTTTATGTGTGCACCTCAACATGGGCTGAAAATTTCTTTTAAGTTATCTTAGCATATTATTCATCCAATTATTTGAGCTGACCTAATTTTTGGTACCTCAATTTCTAATGTTCAATGTTCAATACATATTTTTATGTGTAGAATTGCACTGAATTGCACATCTGTTCAACTTTGAATGTCGGCAATTTTAGCAGAGGTGGCCATCAAGGCATTTTTTTTTCTTTCAAAGTGAATTATTTTAGGAAAGTTACTTTTTTTATGGATGATTACTAGATACAATAATTATTTTGTTATTTAAGCCACATAAAAAAATTCCTCATAGCCACATAAAGGATGTTAATAAAAGGTGCACATAAAAAGAAAACGTCATTAAAACACCCTCATAAAAGCACCTCTGTCTAATGGACCCGCAGAGATGAATTAAAAAGAGTAACCGATATACCGTATCAGTGAATTATCACTATTTTTATTTTTTATTTTTATTTTTTTTAAATTTAAAATCAATGCTAATTTCTTCAAAGCCAGGGACAGAATTGGAAACGGCACTACACGATTGCCATAATAATCGGTAGGCACTATTTTTAATGCAGCATCAATAAAATATAAAGCTCATTAAAGCTCATGTAAAGCTCATTTTGAACTGTAAAAATAAGATGTAACAAAGTCATTGATTGCAAAATAGCATCAGGAAGCTCTGGCAGTCCATCACTGTCACTGACAGGGTTGGGGGTTACAGTCCTCCGCAACCTGCCAGGGACGCCTGACGCTGTCAGGGTGTCGGAGACGCCACTATCTCCTCCCCAGGACGTGGCCTGATCCTGGGGAGGATCTCCAGACTGCCAGGCCTGCTGCTCAGACATCGCATGCTCGCTGGCCAGGGGTCGTCAATGCCACGCTGGTGGGGGGGTCAATTAATCTTACGGCCTACGACGCAGAGGGTGAGTGAGCGGCAGTTGAATGGCCCACCGAGTATGTGACGAATTGAACCCCTGCGAGGAGGTGCAGTGATTTTGTAAAGTGTGTGCGAAGAATTACTCAATCTCATGTTCCAACTGTAACATTACAGTGGCTTAAAACTTTTTTTTTTTTTTTTCCTGTATAAAGTGCATTTAACTATAAATTGCCTTATCACCTTTTTGTTTTCCACACAGGGTTCCCGCGGGGTCTTAAAAAGTCTTAAAAGCACTGAATTTCCGAATTTGAAATACCGTAACTCATTCACTCCCAGCCATTTTCACAGAAACAATCCTCTTCACTCCCAGCTGTTTTACTGGATTTTGACTGATTTTGCAAGGCCCACCGAATATTGTGTTCTATTGCTATTTAAAAAAACAAAAACAAAAAAATCGAGCTCACCAAAAGAAAGGTTAGTCTCTTCTTTCATCAGGAAAAAAAAAAAGTATATTTCTATCTGTTTCCGTTTTGCAGCAATAAGCATTAGAATATAGCTCCATATATATATAGTTTCATCATTATTCACAAATCTATTTAGATTTCTTGAGTAATAAAGCTTTTTTCCAACATGGCCCTGGTTGATCTCCTTTGCTCTGCTACCACCTGCTAGCCGTTTGTGTAATAACTACTATTTCTTCAATTGTTCTTTGCAGTTAAGAGGCTGCATAAAAAGCCTTCTGTATGCTCTCGTATTAAAAACAAAAAACAAAAAAACGTATAAATACGTCTTTGTTAGACTTAAAACCTTTAAAATAGAACGTATTTATACTTTTTTTTTTTTTTACTTCCCTTGTAATTTTAACAAACAAGCAATAAATGAATCTGTATTAAATAAACATTTAATTTATAATACATGAATGCTTTGGCCTTATCAAATCAAATCCGACTATCGCGTCAACTTTTTAAGTTTCACAAAACTAAATGTGGACTGCACTTTTTAATCACTGACTATATCTAGACACTGTATAAGAAAATACAATGTTCTTTTAAATTATGAAGTGCACTGATTGAATGAAGCAAGTTTTGTTTGTTCTCAAAATTGCAGCATTTACAAAAATTGTATTCTACTATATTTTGATATTAATTTGACTTTGAGTCATTGTTGAGTTCTACTCCTATCTCCAAAAGGGAAGGAAAAAAAGTGCCGAGGGGATTGAAGTTGTTGGTGCTATTCTTACACAAGATCCAGTGTTCTTTAAAGGCAATATAAAGAGAGCCTGTTATCATCACACTTGTAATTATCTTTGTTGCAGGATGCCTCCGATTAATTCTGATTGCACGGCAAAGTGCCACATCATCTGCTACAACTTTGATGCGTCACTTTTGAAGGATCACTGTGCGAAAAGTGGCTTGCCTGTCACCGAAGAAGACAGAAAAGGTGCGTAAAAAAAAAAATGCTGGTATATCATGCACTTCTAGACTTGTTCACAAGGTGGCAGTATATCCACTGCCGAGCAGTAGTTGTACTGCAGGTGATCTGACCTGGACATGGAGGTGTTGGCTTTCTTTCCAGCTTGTCCAAACTTGCTGAAATTCTGATCAAGTTCTCTTCCAGCCTATTAAAGGCTGAAGGATTTATTTTATTTATTTATTTATTTTTTTGCTAAATTGATCATCAAGCAGTGTTTCAGCCATGAATCAATACCTTTCATCTTTACCAAAGCATTTTTTTTTTTTTTTTTACTCCCCCACCTCTTGTCCACTGGGTGCCATGTTGGAAGAATTGATCGTCGACTGTCTGAAGGTCCCTTTTGCTTTCTCTCTCATGTCATGCAGTTCACGACTGCTCACATTTATTGTCTGCTTTTTTTTTCTTTTTTCTTTTTTATGGTCGAGCTGAGCAAAGTTCAAGCTCTCTCTAAGGAGCCTTCTAGATTCATGTGCTTCTCCTCAAACAGGGACTTTTTGGACTTTGTTGCCAGTTGTTTGTCCAAGTTGCTGAAAAAGAACCCAGCCTCTCTCTCTCTCTTTTTTTAACTGCATTAAAAAAAAGGACACACTAGTGTCAACAAGTTGTGTTTATGGGTGGTTGGTGGGTATGTGGAGCTGAAAGCAGCAAAACCCCACCTATGGCTGTAAAGCCATAAAACGTCCTCAAAAACACGCTGGCCCCCTGACGTTGCTGATTGCTTTATTGTATTGATCAGGGCAAAGTGTTAAAAGACGTTCTCCTCCTATTAGTGTTATTATTCGCAAGTCTGCAACTACTTTCGCAATCTTGTTTTTTTTTTGGTCACTTTTAACATACTGTTTTTGCATCTCCCTATGTAGTCGGGAGGGGCTGACAGCGCATTTGTGACGGCAATTCTGAAAACTAATAGGAACTTATAAAAATCCCTCAAAACCTGTCAAAAATAATGTACGTGTGGTCCTCGATTAACTCATTTGACTCACAGCCATTTTCACTCGGCTGTTTTACTGAATTTTGACTGATTTTGCAAGGCCCAAAGAATAATGTGTTCTATTGCTGTAAAATCAATCAACCTGCCAAAAGAAAGATTAGGGTCTCTTCTTTCATCAGGAAAAAAGCATATTTGTATCTATTTCCATTTTGCAGCAATTAGCATTAGAATCTAGCTAAGGTTCATCATTATTCACGAAGCTGTTGAAAACACTGGCAAAAAAAAAGCTTGTTGAAACATGGCCTTGGCTGGTCTCTTATACTCTGCTGCCACTTGCTGGTTGTTTTTTGTAATAACTACCATTGCTTTAAGCGACCTCTTCAAGTCAGAAGCTGCATCAAAGCCTTCTGTATGTTCCAATCTTAAGAAAAAAAAAAAAGTTTTGGGGAGTGAAGGACAAAGTATTAAAAATTGATTTATATGTTTTTGGGTTTGAATTAGTTAATGAGAGTACCAATATACTACATTTCGAGATTTTTGTTAGAATATGTCGTGCGGTTGGTGCCATAAACTGACATATCAACACAATCAATTGCCTGGCTAGACTGTTTCAGTTATCTATGATGAATATCAATTTTCTTAATTTACACACTTAAAAACTGATTAAAATACTTCTATCGTGATCATTTCTCATGCAATGGAAAATACTCCCACTGTGAGAGTTGATTCAGGAAAACGGTCGCAAAACAAAGCAGTTATTTGTTGCTTTGTGAGGAAAATGAAGTGGAGTTTCCAGTGGAGCAGAAATGGAAAACAGATTTTCATCAAAACGACCAAAGGTTTCAACCTTGACACTAAATTTGTGACATGAAGCGAAGACACCAGTGAGACTTCTCATTACAAATATGTAGTAAGCTGTTGAAATGGTAAATTATATTAAATGTTGATTAACGTACTTGCCAATTATGATTATTATTATAGGTCAAAATGTGGTTAATTCACGTTAGATTATACTCAAAAAGGACATAAAAGACTTTAGCTGAGGAAATAGGAGAATTTTCTGAAATTCACACTTTTAGCTGATAAATAAAGGTAAATATGAAAATAATCAAGGAGGGCCTGATCACTGGGTTTGCCTTGGGGACCCCACATGACTAAATATGCCTTGGTTAGTACCATAATTGTCTTTGTTTATTATTTGATTGTTTTGCATTTCTAGCCTAGAAACATTTTTTTTAATGGTTAATATATTTTAAAAAAAGACTACGGTGTTTACTGACTTGCAAATAAATGTGGCTTGTGTCACTGCCACAGGAATGGAATTCAGTCATAAACCAAGGAAGGAACCCCTACTTAATTTCCAATAATCTCACCATCAGCTTTGATTCTATAATGAAAATGTCATCAATGTTGACACTGTAACCAGTACAATCGAAGTGCAGAGATGCAGACGGTGTACATCTCTGCAATAAAAGGCGATTTGATACATATTACAATCTCTTAGTAGAACAATTCAGTTCAGTTTGGCCCCGAGACAATTATGTGGGTTGCCTGCCCACCCCTGTGAAAGTGGGCAAAAGTATTGAGGCACCTGCAGTTGCTCTACCACCACTTTATTTTTCCAGCTGTACTCTAAAATTGATTAAATCCTTTTCCCACTTTAATTTACGCACATCAAATATTTTTTCAAATTTATTTTTTATTTTCGGCGCATCTTTATTTATTACAAAAAAAAGGAATAAAACCGTACACAGTATATGAGCCCATTCAATAGGACAGTCCCCAAGTTGGGAGCGCTTCACATCATACTATTTATCAATTCGAGCGCATGTTATATTTATGTTGGAGTGGCTTTTGACCCGTGGAGTGGGTGCCGTCCTTATCATCGCCATGCGATTGGGAGGCTGGCGCTTTGCAAGCAACATTTACAGTGC
Organism: Festucalex cinctus; assembly: GCF_051991245.1. Lineage (NCBI taxonomy): Eukaryota > Metazoa > Chordata > Actinopteri > Syngnathiformes > Syngnathidae > Festucalex > Festucalex cinctus. The sequence continues at coordinate 14,369,539 of NC_135411.1, read as the reverse complement.
AAATGTTATCGTTCCGATGACACTTTAAACAGCCTTTATCAATATATAGTCATTCAAGGTTTATGAGCTTTGATGATAAAAAAAAAAAGGGGTCATTACAGATGTGCTGCTATGACATGTTCATTGTTTGATTTCTGTTATATTTTCCACACATTTTTGCAACGTATATATATATATATTTGCAAAAATAGTGTCCTAAAGTACGAACGGTATTGATTTTTCCCCGACAAAGCGGTCCATTTTCAGTGTGAGCTTGGCAGAACCTTATCATGCTATTATCTTTAAAACAGTTGGTTATCATAATTGCTTACTTAATAATTCTATGAAATGGCGGAGGTGCAACCTTTGCCTGGGCAGTAAAGTGTCAAGTGCGTGTTTGATGCTGAGATTTGAACAGATAGCTTTTTTTACACTGCTTTAAATGCTGTCACCTATTAATTGCATTGCTCATTTACATGTGCTGATTCATTCAGCGCACAAGCGAACTGCGTGGTGACCACATCACCAACAATTTGCACGTCATAGATACCCAGCCTATGCACTTGCAAGAATGACGTCATTAATATCATTTCTTTTATATGACACCAACAATTCATCCTCAAATTATCTTTCTTGGTCTATACCTCACTTCCACAAGTTTTTAGGAAATTATCTAGAATTTAATCATTTCTAAGGGGAAAAAATAACAGCATTTGCTTAACCACCTCCTTAAAACTGTATTACCGGTATATATTTTTTTCTATAAAAATATTGTAAAGCAGGGATGGGCAACTTGCTGGAGGGAGGGGGGGGGTCACAATCCTAGTCCTGCATATTATTCCAAAGCCGCAAAAAAAGGATAGGCCTAATCACGCAAGCACAACGAAGGTGCGTCTGCCATCTAGTGGTGAATGGCGTTATTACAACTTAAAACTACGGTTGACCCCTTCTTGCTTGCGATTCGGCACCCACTGATTTTCATATTCACATTTTTTTTCTCTTTTGGAAAATATTTATATATATTATATAATATAATATTTATATATTTCAGGTAATTTCTTTTTTTTTATATATATATATATGTTTCGGAGAATTTCATTTTGTCTTGTATTTTTTTTTCTTGTTAAAGAAAATGTAAAAAAAAATTCAAAGGTTTTTATTTATTAGTTGTTTTTATTTACAAACATTTACAAAAATATGTTGTTTTTTTTATTTTTAAGTATTTTTTGGGGGGATGGGTTAATTAATCAAGGGGTTTCCCGTCCCTGCTGTACAAATGTTTTTGGTTTAAATTTCAAATCAGGTTTTGTTTTGTTTTTGTTTTTGTTGTTTTTTTGCGCAATCCCTAAAACTGCAGTATTAATGAAAAGCATGAGCCTCTATTTTTAGTTTCCCACCACCACCACCACCAGATAATAAAACAAAAAAGGACGTTTAGGCATACATACTTTTTACTGGGCATGGATATTACATAGCCTACGTTGTTCTTTTTGAGATACAATTTAACATATTTCTTCCTTATTGGAATTTCTTCTCGTATTTCTTCTCCATGATTTTGTAACTTTTGCGTTATCCTCTTAATTAAACACCTGTACATAACACGAAATATTCCACATTCAGTACGAACGTTTCCTTAAGAAGCTCTCTCCAAATAATCAAAGTCGTGGGAGTCGCTCTCCTCTATTCAGACGTGATGAGTTTCGCAGCGCTGCCAGCATGCGGAACAATGGCGTAGACGTACTTCATCAACAAGTGTCGCGTTTGAAGCCTCGGCTAAGCAAACAAGCTGATGACACACTGTCCTCCCGACTGAGCATTTGCCGGTTTGAATGTTTTCTGGACTTTTTCTATCATAAACGGACACAGGAAAAAGTCTTAAGAGCCCATGCTTGAAATACAACAGGAAGTCTGCCATTTTGGTTTGAATGTACCATGAGGATAATTTTGAACATTTCCAGGTTTTGCCCTTTTGCTAGCAATTTTAGACAACATATACGAGACAGTTTGGCGACGCGAGATCGCCAGACATTTGCATTTTCGTCATTGCGAGTCAGGGAAGTCTGATGACGCAGCTCCTCAAGGTCACTTCCCGTACAAACGTAATGTGCCCGATGAAGGCCACGCCCTGAAGAGTTTCATCGGCGCCCCCCAACATTGCGGTGCAAGTGTTTCTTTCCACCGTTGTAAGAAAATGGACACAGTGTATCCGAAAACAAGCGTCCATCTGCCAGGTGTTGGCCTCCACTGCTGAGCTGGCAGTAACCTTGGAGGGAGTAGACGGGAATGTTGAGCTCACAGGGGAATACTTTTTTTTTTTTTTTCTCTCTCCTGTGTGCCGAGAGAGAGAGAGAGAGAGAGAGAGCAAGATCAATACTCCAGAGTCCATCACACGCATTTTTTGCTTGGCTTTTTTTTTTTTTTTTTCCCCCCCTGTTTGCAACTCATCAGGCTCAGAGTGACCCCTGAGGAAAAAAAAAAAAAGAAGTTAATAGCTAACTTTATCTTTTTTTTTTTCTCTCTCTCTCTTTTCAGCCAAGTGCTGTACCTCCAAATCAATACGATATACACAAATCTCCCACGGCTCTGTGTTCTTTCTCCTCTGCGCCTGAGAGTGAGGCCCTTTCGGAGCACCTGCTCACCTTTTTTTGAAGGCCAGAACCTGTTTAAAAAAAAAAGTGTGGCTCAATGATTTCTCTTTTTTTTCTCTTTTTTTTTTTCCCATAAACACTCATTTCGTTAGGACACTTATATACGTGTAAATGTTATTATTTATCTAAAATGAATTTTGTACTGAACTATAGTTGTATGGCAACACTACTACTAGCTTTCTGTTAGCATAGCTAACCTCTGATTTAGGAGTGCACTAAAATTAAAGTAACATATTTTAAACATTTAAGCTTAGACTTAATGTTTTACTCATAGTTTGAGGTGATGTACAGCTCGTTGATGTGATATGTAGAGGTTTTGTTCACTTCATACACTCTTTTAGCAAGTTAGCTGTTTCTAGCTAACTGGGATTTCATGCAGTTGCGCTGTGCTAGAAAATTAATACCTCTCCCAAACAAAATCATATATTTGTAAAGACACGTACATGGTTTTCATTGGACAGGAACAACAACACATTGGGGGGGAACAAAAACAGTTTTAGTCCATCTTTGTAAAGGCGGACATGCTTTTGCTAACGCTAGTGTATCGTAGCATCTTTCACAGTTGATGCACAGTGGGTAAAATAAAAAAGTATACACACCCATCTTCCTTCCAATGCCAGGGTTTTTTTGACATAGACCAAGAAAGTAGACCAAGATAAACCATTTAAAGAAATGTTTACAAGTAACAAGAACTATACTTTAAAGCAACAGTGTGTAAAGTTTAGTGCCATCTAGTGGTGAACTAATAATTTATTTAAAAAAAAAAACACTGATTTCAATACTGTACAAAAAAAAAAAAAATACGTTCCATCACATCATCTATTTTTCTATATAATTGTAGTTCTAGTAATCGCTAGTTACGTTACATACAGTAAGTTTGCATCACACCATACATGAATGAGGCTGACATGTTTCACCGCCATCTTTCTGCAACGGATACCCGAAGGACAAAGGCCTCTTGGCTACCTCCCTGGCCAGTTTTTTTAAACTCATCTTTTCATCAGCTTGGAGGAACTTAACTTTTTTTTTTGGCAATGTCTCAGTTGTGCCATTTTTTTTTTCTTCACTTGATTACTTTTTTTTTTAGATCACTCTAATGCTCTGGAAGGTCTTAGCTTTTGCTTAGTTGTAATGACAATGTGGATAAAAACTTACCTAGAACAGATTAGCCTTATTTGGGTTAAGCAGAGACACTTTAAATAGTGGCAGGTGTGCGCCGATTCCCATTTAACATCATTCTGAATGTGATTCGTTAATTCTGAACAAAACCGGAGTGCCAGTTATAAGAGCGTATGTACACTTGAGCAACCACATTAGTTATTTTTACTTTTCTCAATTGAGTTGTACAGTTTCTAGGCCACAATCATGGTGGAGGTTAGGACCTTTTTTTGGTATCAACAAAACCTGGCATTTGACTAGGGGTGTGGTGACTTTTTATAGCCACAGCATCTTAACTACCTTAATTGCCATGTTGTGTTATTTAGAAAAGATTCACCGTCTTATCAGTTTTTCTCTCTTATCAGTGTTTATGCTAACACGCTAAGCTAGCACACTATCAATGCTGGCATTATGCCACTAAAAAAAATTTTTTAAATCATTATCACTGAATATTTTATGTTACTGGCAAACTCTTAATCCACACTTCAGCCCATTTATCAGTAAAATAGCAAAAATGAGTGGAAACGTGAACATTTACACAAGTCCAAAGAAGAAACAAAAAAAAATGTTGAATAAGTGCAACTATGGATTGCAAAACGGCATATTTTCCCCTTATCTGTCAAATTGTGTAGCATGGCACACAAGTTGAAGGCCTCATCCTGGGAAAGAAGCATCTGGGCGCACCGTGTTGTTGCTCCCCTTGCAACGGACGTTGGAAAAATCAGCTGAATGTTTGCTTTCATTCCTCTTCTGTGCATCCAAGACACTGTCTTGATATCTGGCCGATGACCTTGCAGCGAAGAAACACAGCCACTGTTCCGCTGATAAAACAGCCACAGCTGACTTGAGCGGAGAAAAGCATCCATTTAGGTGGAAAACACACCCTCGCAACCCCCGTCATCAGATAGCCGCCGCTAATCTGCCGAGGTCGACCCGTCCGTCGGGTTCTGGAGACGGATGACGTGAGGCTCGTGATAGGCTGACTCCGGAGACGGGATAGTGAGCGGGAACCCGGGCGACGGACGCACGGGAGGGGTCGAAACGGGTCAGGTCAGGGATGTGTTTGGAGGTGGGAAAGGTCCCCTGATGAGCATAGAGACGCCTCTCTGCTGGAGATTGTTGCACGGCTGACAATGTTTGCTTAACACCAACCCCACGTGAACCCCCCCCCCGTGGGGGTGGTCTTGTTGGCCTTGAGGTGTTGAAGATGTTTAATTCTCCCCCAAAAACATTTTGCCCTGAAAAAATCATATTAATCATAAACAGTAATACACAGAGTTGAGAAACTCATCAACTTTATAGCTCCACAATGATGTTTAGAGTTTGGCATTGACGAGTCAGTTACTAACCACGTGTTTATTTCCTGCTTGCAGAACGCGCCGTCGTGGTGGGCCCAGAACCAGGACAGGTTTGTTCGCCGTTTGGCTAAGTTGTCCAAACGTATATCTGGCTGTCGGCTGCAGCAAGCAAAACTGAGTGAGAGGATTTATTTATTTATTTATTTATTTATTTTTCTTTGACTGGAAATACCATCACCAACGTTGCAAAACATTCTGGGATGTCTTTGTGGAATAAAAAAATAAAATAAATCATATATATTCTATATATATATATATATATTATGATAGTACTGTACTGAAAAAGTGTCAATGACATCTTCAACTAGTCGACTAAAATCTAGAGCTGTCAAACGATTACATTTTTTAAGCAGATTAATCACATCTTAAAATTTTGATTAATCGCGATTAATCGCTTATTTAAAAAGGCTCTTTTTTTTTAATCAACATTTTTTGCCCGCCAAATTTAAAATACACCTCTTATCTGTTAATTTTTTCGGCATTTAATGTTAAGAGGACGTCTCATCTTCCTGTTTTTCTAATCAGTTACATTCCTTGCATAATTTAAAGTGGAAAAAAATGACCCATATAGTTTGACATGAACAAATATTTTGAATGTCACATGCAAGCATTTATTAAATGCTTCACTTTAATGCATGTTATGTTTATTGTTCATACCTGTGCTACCTTTAACGTAGCCATCCGCTGTCAAGCCAAAGGATTATCTGCAGTCAAAATTAATAGTGCGATTAATCTGTGTTAATACATGATTAATGCGATAATTTTTTGTGATTAATTAATTAGTTAACGCTTTAACTTTGACAGCACTACTAAAATCACAAAAGTCCACAAACTGTTTTACTCCATTAAACCACATTTGTATGTTCTTCCTTACTGTAATATAGAAAATCCTATATTTTGACATAAAATTATTCATTCATCCATTATCCATGTTGAAATGAATGTTATATTTCCCAAACGAAACTGCTATATTTTTACGTGAAACACAATATCCCCCATAAAATTGTTTGCTGTTCCCACGGCAACACTTTATTTCCCTATCAATGTGGAACTTTTTGCTGTGGAAGCATTTTTTAAGGGGCGGTCATGAATCGATTGCGCGTTAAAAAAAAATAAATAGTGGCGTTAAAGGACTCTTAAATTAACTCAAAATGACCGCACTAATTTTGAAACCCATAATGAAAACACAATAGAGTATTTTGACATGGGAGCATTATATTTTTGCATGTCAATATAATTTGTCTGTGATGACAACACTAAAGTATATTCCCATGTAAAATCATTATAGCTTCCCATGGAAACGCTCTCATCTGTAGTCTCTGTGTTTCTAATAGAATGAGGTTTTTGCTAAATTCCACTCCTAGTCAAAGTGAAGTCCAAATTGTTGACTTGAAAAGCATCTACAGGACAACTTATTGATGCTGTATAAAATTGTGCCGAGGTTTGATGCCTGGCCACACTGCTAATTGGCTACACTGTATGTAATTACTTTGTTGTTTGTGGAGAATCTCGTTAATTATCAGGCCACCCACCGTGTTAACGAGACTTTTATTGTGTTAGTGCGATGACGTGTAAATACATGAATCGAGTTTGTTGTCGCTGTGGTGCTGAACTTTATTTTCACTCCAACTCACCTTTTGATTTATTTGCTTCCCCTCACGTTGTAAATGATTCATTCAAGTTGCGCCCTTTTATTTGACTTCATTGGAAAAAACACGGCTTTAAAGTACACGGCTTTGCTGTTCAGTCCAAGTGCTGCAAAATATTTTTTGATTTGATCTAGGAGAATGTAGATGATTTTAGTAGGACTTCACACTATTATTTTTATTACTATTATTTGCTTTGTGTAAATATTCAATGTGATATATTTAATGATTTTTTTTAAACTTGTATTTGATTGGAAAACTTTTGCTTTTAATTTTTTTTAAATGCATGTACTGTAAATGTTTCAGATTTTATCATTAATTTTGTATTCATTTTACATTTTAATTAAATTTATCAATATTTATTTAGGAAATGTTTGCTTTTTACATTTTAAAAATATTTAATAAATTGCTTTTAATTATATTTAATCTGTAAATTGTGTAAATGTTCTATTCCCAATGTAATTAATCAATTTGTTTTGTGTATTTTAAATATTGCATTATAATTGTATAAATACTGTTTTGAAAATGTTTAAGAATTTAAGAAAAATAATAAATGTGTTATACTTGATTAAAAAATATTTGAAGTGAATATGATTAAGAAAATTTTCATTAAAAACAAAAAGATTTTTTTAAGACAATGAAAATTTAAAAAAAACTTTTTTTTAAATTAAATTTGTGTGCATGTTTTTCTAAATATTATTTTTTTTCTGTGATTTTCAAAAGAAAATGCATTATATCTAGATTTTAACATATTTAATTCCTTCTATTTTAAATATACTATAATTATTCAGAACAAGTTTTCACAAAATATATTAATATGGTGTAAATGGTATCTTCTTAATGGGTAAAGATATACATATATTAAAATGATAATTTAACATTGGGCTGTGATACACAAACTTTTTTTCATTGAAATTTGTAAAAAAAAAAAAAAAATTATTTATAGTTAACATATTGTTTTTAATGAAATGCAGTATGTGAATTCTATAACCCTAAAAACAATTGAGTCAAAAATAACCCAAATATGTTGTTTGTTTGTTTGTTTGTTTTTGTTTGTTTTTATTTTATTTGTAAAAATGTATCCAATTTTTGGGGGGTGGTTGTCTGTGCAAAAGCAAACACAAAGTTGGGTCAACTTGAGTTGCTGTCTGTCCATAATTGGATTATTTCTGACCCCAACTGTTTTTAGCGTGTTCAGATAATATTCAAAATCTACCATTTCTATATTGCTTACAAACTTCCTGGAGCGCTGTACCCACAATGCACCTGCCTTTCCGCCTGTTTCCCCACATTATAGTTCGGCTTGCGCTGCGCCGCCGCCGCGCACCTGAACGAGCTTTCCTATCAGTATTACTCCCAAGTGTCAACAAATGGCCGGCGGATAGTCGCTTGTTGAATGTAAGCAGCTTATCAATTTTTACAAGATGACTGGCCTCGGTGCGACTGGAGTGTTTCCCCTCCGCGCCGGCTACCGCGCATCCTACTCCGCCGCACATTTATCAAGCTGGCATCCGCTTCAGCAGATAGGATAGTGACAACACTTATCTCCTCATATTCTCTTATCAAAAAACTATTAAAGTGCAGAAAGACATATTAGAACACTTTTTTTTTTTTTTTTTTTTTTTTTTTCCCGCTCGCTGGCCAAGTGCTCTCGTCCCTCAGTCTGCTCAGATTTATTTGCGCTGCCCACACAAAGTCATACACACGCACACACGTCGGGAAATGTCCGTCCTGAAGTGCCGTTGGACTTTCATACTTCCTGCGAAGCAAAAAACAGACACAAGGGGAGGGTTTTGAGCTAACATGGCAACCCCAATTTCACCATCCAGGTCGTCATTAAGGTCGTCCTGACCTGCTCATGTAGGATTTTGTACTCCACGTATTTATTTATCGGTGCAAATTTGAGCTGTACCCTGCATTGATTTGTCTTTGCCTTTCACATGGGACGGGGAATGAACAGAAAAATGACATTCAAATCGAAATCACAGTGTAGTAGAATGCAGTTTTCAAACCACAAAGGCTGCCATTTTGACAAAAATTGCTTCAAGAGTGCCTTGAAAAAAAAAATTGTTTATTGAATAGCAATCGCAACATTGAGGGGAAAAAAATTGCAATTAATTGGTCGGATAATTAGCGTCAGCGAGATATTTGATGTACAAGTGATTTTCAAATAAAAGCATCTATTTTTTTTATTATTATTTTTATTTTATTTTATTTTATTTTATTTTTTTTTAAATAAAAAATAATAAAATAAAAAAAATAACAAAACAAAAACAAAACAATAAAAAAACAAAAAAAAACAAAAAAAAACAAATAAAAGCATCTAGAGTACTTTAATGCCCTTGAATGTGGGCAAGGAGAGCCACCTTCATCGATGCAATTTCAACTATTTATAAACAGGACAAACGGTGAAACAAGGAGCTGTTGTTGGCCACAACTTGCATCAAGCCGCTCACACGCTGACTAACCTGCTCACTAAGCCACACCCCCTAAAGGCACACATCCGTCGCACGACTATTCAGAGAGTAATGGATTACATGGAATGAGATTATGTATTCTAATTTGTATGAGAAAGTATGTAATGAAGTGAAGTTATAGTTACTTTTGGAATTTTTATTTTATTTTATTTTATTTATGTATTTTTTTTTTACAATTTTAGTGACTTTTTTTCAAAGTATGGTAAAGAGAGTGCTTTAATTATTTCAATTGGCTTTAACTGAGTCTGGCAATGAAAATTATAACAGTAACAGAAAAAAGTTAAATTTTATGTAAACTGTTTATTATATTTTGTGTTTAGTAATAAGTATTACAAATTTTTTTTTACACTATCTTAAAATGTTGATGTGGTTAACCGTTGAAAGCATTTATTCAAAATGAATAGAAAAGTAATCAAATGTAATTAAATTACTTTGAGAATGTAATTGAAATAGTTACACTACTACATTTCTAACAGGGTAACTTGTAACTGTAACTAATTACATTTTCAAAGTAATCCTCCTACATATCGAGTACTACAATATGTGCGATAATTGTGCTTTCTAAAAGCAGTATATATTATCGTTTACGTTTCACGTTGTTTATATACAATACACATTTTTTTAATTGAAAAATGAAACTAAAATTCTAAAAAATTGTTTTCTTGAGGAATTTGAGCTAGCTTGTGCATCAACACACCACTCTGCTCTGCTGCTTCCCACCCCTACAGGTCTTAAGCGGAACTGCGCTAAATAAACATAACCTTAGCTTCCATTGTTCGGTTTAAATTTCCGTTCATAAAAAAAAAAAAGTTGCACATATTTTTGGACATTCTGCTCTGCTGGCAAGGCGAGCTGCGGTCGGGTCATGTGACCGCAGCGTTCCCGATGAGCACTGCAAGTGTTTGCTGTGTAGGAAAAAAAAGGGAGGTGGGCTTGCAGGTGCTCGGGGGGCCGGGGGCCCAGAGTCTCGGGGCCACGTTAACCATTAACGCCGCCATATAACGTTGTTACTCATTACCGCCTGCTGCTCTTGAGACTCCCTCTGACCTTAGTCACAGGTAGGAATCCCGCCAGGTGTGTGTGTGGCACGCCTATAATGAGCCTAGTTGGAACATAGCCTTGTATAGATCATAACTTCCTCCTCCTCCTCCCATGCAGACTTTTCAACATCTTTTGCGGTGACCTTCATCCTCCAGGCCGTAAAATGCTGAGGATGCCTGCCACACATGCACTTGTATTTGCTTACAGTGCAGCCGAGCTCAAAGGTGAGGAGACGCACGCGATTTTGTTCGCTGGAGGCTCACGCCAATAAAACAGTTTCAGTGCCGTGTGGCACCTCAAAAGTATAGTAAGGGATGACCTGCAAATAATGAAACCGCCTGGTGACACTCATTATAAATGCATGGGGGGACAAATCGTATTTTTTTTTCCACCCCAAAAAATTCTTGAAAAAACCGATGCGATGAACCACCAAATAAATAGAGAGCGTGAGGAGAGGAATCTTCAGAGAGTGCAGGAGTGAATTGTATCAGTCAGTTCCTCTCCTCGCAAGCCCTGAACTGTCTTCTCTCCTTTTTGTGTAGTGTTTAATAGATGTCAAACAGTTAACCCTGACTCCCAAAAATGAAAAATATATATTTTATATTTTTTTTATTTTGTTTATTTATTTATTTTTCATCAATCCTCAAATCTTAAATTACAAGTCTTGGAACTAGCCAAAATTCATTCATCAAACCAAAATGGCTGACTTCCTGTTCAATTTCAGGCGTGTCGATTGGTCAATCTGATGTCAAGGGCTAATGCTGCATTCGAGGATAGTCGGAAGTCGGACTTTTCCGAGTTCAAACCAGGTAGTGTGTACGTGAACGCAAACCAAAATTGCGAGAAGGTAAGTTTGCTGGAGGTCAAAATGAGTTTTGAGGACCGAAATAAACAATTTCTCACTATCCGCCATTTTGTTTACTTTCACCTCAAGCGGTTTCAGGTCGGAACTGGAAAAAAACAACTCGGATATATATGACTTTCGACCATCCTCGAATGCAACATAATCTTTGGTCACTTTCCTGGGAGCATGTTTTTGTTTTGTTTTTTTGTTTTTTTTAACACTTGGATAATGGCTAAGATGAAAAAGCTGAGTTCAAAAGCTGATCTATGTATCGCAACAGGCTATCAGTTTGCGACAATCGGGTTCTCAGCATGATTTGCCGCCGCCGCCATTATCGTTGCGTGGATAACAACAGACAATCGTGGCCGCTATGCTACATCTACACACATACACAAGGTTGTGTTCGAGGACATCTGTAAACATGGAGCCCAGTGGACACCACGTTCCAAAGCTTCTGACCAACGTCTCCCAAAACAAAAACGATGAGGATCATCAGAATGTATGAGAAAAGAGTAAAGTTGGGAGGGTTACTTTAAAAATGTGTTACGATACAGTTATCAGTTACCTATTAATGTTAAAAAAAAAAAAAAATGTAGTTAGCCTTCCTGAGTTGACATGGAGAAAAAAATGTAGATAGTAAAGTAATCCAAGTACCATAATAGTAAAGTAATTTGATTACTTTTAATTACTTTTAGATTAGTCCAATATCAAATATGTCACTCTTAAAATAATGTCCCAAGTCATATTTTAACAAAAATAAATTTCAAGATTGCCTTAAACATCACGTCAGAATGCTAAAGTCAGGAACATCCTTCTATTCAATTCGTTGTGACAATACAATTCAAACAAAAAACATCTATACAATATATATTTGTATATATTTACTGTATGGTCTTTTTTATTGTATGGGTGTTTAATTAATATGCATTCTTTGGAATGCGGGAGGAAACCTGAGCACCCGCAATTCAGATCTAAAGTACAACTGCGACTTATGCGCGATGCTATACGATGGATGGACCATTTGAAAGCAAGTGTTTAGTTGCATAAGGAAGACTCTTTTTCGAACTGTCCCTGAAGGCAACGCCTCTTGAATAGATGTATAGATTTGCAATCTTCAATCTTATTATGAATTTAATATGTAAATGATATTATTATGAAAATAGAAATGTCGCTCACAAATCACAACAGCAGGTTTGATTTGTATCGTTCCAGCGCTAAAGCCACCATTTCCCGATCGCCTCGAATGCACCATCCTCGTGCTAATTCTGTTCACATAATGTTTTTTCATCCTTGCCAAATAATCAGCAAGTACGTGACTTTGCCTCACTGACGGAAGTGCACAAAAATGGCGCTTTTGTACCAGTCACAATATTTAGTTTTAAAAAAGGTTAATGTAGTGCTACGTGCTGCTGATGGTGCTGATATGTCCGCTCCTTTACATCGCCACGCAAAGTCAACACACACATGGCAGGCTGCTTCTGGGACATATTTTGAGTCCAAGTCAGACTATTCTATTCCCAGCATGGGCAAACATGGCGTCAAGTGAGAGGTACAGGACACAACGCGAGAGGGGAGACGAGGACAAGCATCAGTGGCGAAAGTGCAATGCGTAATCAAGGCCGCCATGAAACAAAAGCTATCTTTCTTTTGCATTTAACTCACAAAAATGTTTTTTAATTCTACGAGGATATGTTGTCATTTGTACAAGACTAAAGCTGTTATTATATCGGGGGGGGGGGAAGAAAAATTGTATGACCAAAAAAAGATTTATTGAGAACAAGACCGTAAATTTATGGAATTGGTGACAGAAAGTAGACAAGAATTTAGACCAGCTAAAAGCAGGTCTAAGTTTTGGCGCAGGCGGTGTCCCGCAATTTTGGTGGATTTCGTCGAGGTGCAGGCAGATGGATTTGGCACGCAGCAGACATTTGTGGTGGATGTCGTCTTACTCCATTCAAAAATATGACAACAGTGGCCAACTTTACATCATCCACAAGTGGAGATCTTCCTGCAGTTCCTTTTAAATGTACTTTGCGTGTGCTGATTTCCTGCATCTATATACCATGTAGAGAGTGTGCCTCTCCTGCGCTGAATTTAAAGGGAATGAGGGGAGCCACTTCCACTGGATGGCAATCAATTAAGTCGGCTGTGTAAAAAAAATAAAAATAATAAATCAATCAATTTAAAGTAATTTATTTCTGTCAAACCACCATTTTATTTCAGTTTTAATCACCTCTAAAATCTGATGCAAATTCTTGCCGAAAAATAATTGTAAAAATAAATAATTATATACATTATTATATTAATAGATATTAGATATCTTATTATATATATATATATATATATATAAATAAAATAATTGTAATGTCAGCAAACAAGATGAACTGCAACAATTTAGATACTCTACATATATCAATAATAAATGAAAAATCTTGGGCCTAATATTGACCCCTGTGGTACTCCGCATGTGATGTTCCTGTACTCCGATTTATGTTTACCTATTTGCACAAACTGTTGTGTTCTTTTTAAATAGCTCTGCAAAAAGTTCAAAATGTATGTTCAAGAAAGTTGTCGTGGATTAATAATAGTCATTATAAACTATATTAATATTCAGAATTTTTTTTATTCTACTAGAATAAAATTGTGTATATACAATTTTTTAAGTCAAAATATTACAAGAGAAAACAGATCATTTTATCAAAATGAACTTCTAACATTGCGAGAAAAATATGTGAATATTTTTTATTATTACGAGAAAATGTGTTGAGAATAAAGTTTTACTATTACAAGATGAACATTGCAATTTGATTTGAATATTTGGCATATTTTAACCCCTCGTCAGATTGTGCCGAATAAAGTAAGCCGTGACGCCGCACTTCATCATCACGTCGTGCGACACCCGCGCAATTAATTCTTGAGTGCACATCCTCCTCCCACCTCGCGCTGACCTTGGCAGATCCTGCAAGGTCGAGCAGCTGCACACACACACACCCCGCATCAGCCAAGTGTACCTCCGTGCACACCTCTCCCACGCACGCACGCACGCACGCCGTCACCCCTGCCAAAGCGTGTGTGCGCGTTGCGCTATCTGTGACGTGCGCCCAAGGCTGCTCTTTGTCAGCGTGCCGCTCGCCGGCAGCCGTTGAGGGGAAAGTCACACGGCGTCGTCGGCGACCTTCTATTCTCAGACAAAACACGCCACGCAGGATGGAGAAACAATAACTCTCTCACATACACATGTATTGGTGTCAGTACACCGTGTGGGACACTTTTGCTTTTAAACGAGTGGACAACTTCATAATCCTAACGCTAGTTTTCTTTCTAATACTGTCACTAGCAATATTCATATTACTGTATTCTGACTCTAATTCTCCTCCTCGAGTGTTGTGTCGAATTGTCCACGTCCGACTTATCTTCTTCTAATGGCTTTTTTGGATCCCTCTGCTTCAAATAGGTGATGGATGGCCACTCTTATCTGGCTGCTGTTTCTTCCCATGCGGTGGCTTTTTTTTTTTTTTTTTTTTTTCAACCACTAGCCCAAATGTGTGTGCGTCCCTGACACATCCCCCCCCCACCCCCACACTCCAAGTACATGTCCTAAAAACTCAATTGAGTTTGAAAACAAATCATTTTCCCCCTCATAGATACTATCGCTCATCGGAATGATGTTGTTAGCCAAAACGATGATGTTTGGATATCGTTACATCCCTAGTTTTTATCATGGTCATCCAAGCTGGCATTTTAATCGAAGAAAACATCATTTTATTCATCTACTCTTAGTCAACAAAAAGTGTCTAGTTTTAATCAGGGCAATCTTTTTTTTTTGTAATTTATTATAATTTATTTATTATATTATGATTTATTATTTATTTATTTAATTTACATCAATAAATTAATAAGAAGTAGGTAGGTGAATTAATGAAAGACAA
Organism: Festucalex cinctus; assembly: GCF_051991245.1. Taxonomy (NCBI): domain Eukaryota; kingdom Metazoa; phylum Chordata; class Actinopteri; order Syngnathiformes; family Syngnathidae; genus Festucalex; species Festucalex cinctus. Next base: position 14,354,459 of record NC_135411.1, on the reverse strand, counting down.
ATAAATAAGCAAACAAACAAACATCAATTTCATAACACAAAATACAGCAGACACCACAAAGCACCAAAACAACAATCAACAAGTGGCTACTATGGTCCCATGCTATGCGCTAGTAAATTAGTCAGCATTAGTTAGCGGTCGGATTAACATTTTTGTTGGAACGTTCTAGCAGTTGGATTAATGTTACGTTATAACTATATTTGACTTATTTTGAAATTTTCACCGTGATTCCACTTCCTGTCTGACCCATGTTTGTGCATGTTGCACTCAAGCTAGCTGTAGATTTGAAAGGAGGCGTGTCACTGTGGGTCACATGACATTGTCATTAGCAGAGACAAGATTTTACAAAAATCTTATTTTCATCTCATTTTTGTTCATGAACTAAAATGTCCATAGATTTTAGTCCAGTTTACGTGAAGTACATTTTCATCCCGTCGTCATTAGTCGACGAAAATGTATCCTGATTTAGTCCCAGTTATTAATTAGGGTTTTAGTCTAGTCTAGTTTTATAGTCCAGTGAAAAATGTGCATTGACGAAACTTATTTTTTCGTTTTTCTTGACAAAATTAACAACTCCACAGTGTTGTGTTGTGTGATTTATTCAGCTACAATTTGTGTTAATTTTAATAATTTGTTAAAAACATTTTGAATCATTATGTAAGTGCAGTGCCCGCCTCCACCCCACTTCATATTTGAGTATTTAGGTTTCTTTTAGTGAGTATTTCAGTAGATTTAAGATTGTTTACTTAACCTTAAGAAGTATTTGAGTATATCTAGGAGTATTTATTTAACTTTAAGAGAGGATATTTGTTTTGTTCTTGTTTTGCTTAACTTATTTTTTACTGCTTGATCGATTTCTGTTTCATGTACAGCACTTTGTATACAACAATGCTTGTTTTAAAATGCTTTATAAATAAAGTTGAGTATTTGGGTACATTTTCCAGCACATATTAGTGGATTTAAGTGTTTGTTACTTTTAATAAGTATTTCACTTTTTAAGAGTATTTACCTAACTTTAAGACATATTTGAGGATATCTAGGAGTATTTGATTACCTTTTAGGGAGCATATTATTTGACGTAGGTATGTTGAAGTTACTTTTAGGGAGTTTTTTTTTTAGCAGCTTTAGGTAACTATAAAAAGTATTTGAGTACCTTTTTAAGGAGCATATCAGTAAACTTAATAGTATTTTGGTTACTTTTGGGCCATATTTAAGTAGATTTTAGAGTATTTAGGTAACTTTTAAGAAGTAATTTACTACATCCATTAGTTTTTTGAGGGTAACTTTTAGGCAACATATCGTTGAGGCTTAAGAGTATTACTTTTCGTAAGTATTTGTCCATATTTAGTTTGTTTTATTTTGTTAAATTTTAAGAAGAATTTGAGTATGTCTCGGGGCATTGTGTTAACTTTTAAGGAGTGCATCAGCAGTGTTGAGAATGTTACTTTGTAAAAGTAATTAGTTATAGTTATTCATAAGTAATTGTAATTGTAGTAATTGAATTACTTCATAACAAAAGTAACTCATTACCAGGCAAAGTAATTATTTTCATTACTTTCAAAAAAAAAATTATGTCAATTAATTTGGCTTTTTGTTTTTTTATAGTTTATTTTTACATAATTATTGTATATAAAATAAAAATAGTGAGATTACTCTGTTTTTGTAAAAAGGATGGAGTTACTTAACACCGTTAGTTTAAACAGTGTTATTCCCAACACGGAATATCAGTAGACTTAAGAGAGTTTAGGTTACTTTTAGAAAATGTTTCAGTAGATTTAAGAGTATTTGGGTCAATTTTAACAAGTAATGGACTCCATCATACATAATCGGTAATTGGGTCTACTACACAACTGTACTGTAATGTTGTTGTCTTACTGACCAGTGGCCTACTAAAAGTCTGAACATCATTTTGAGGATTCACCATGAGAGAAGTAGAGCAAAGGCCCATTCAATTGTTTTTCCAATGGCTTGACGACCTGGATCAGCGATGAGCCCACCTCGACGATCAGCCCAAGTCGAGAAGCACCAATCTTCATGCGATGCTTCCAAGGAGCTTGTTTGGGCCTCCTTTAGCGCCGCTGATATGACCGAGGCGATAATGCTAACTCATCATAACAACATTAGCGCTTGGAGTTAAGCGAAAAGGTCGAAACGGGCTCATGTCAGGCCGATGTGACATCATGACGTCACCACGTGAGAAGCGACGCGCGCGGCGGGAGCGGGCAGGTGAGGCGGACGCCAGCGAGCAAGGCCGTCAACAACGTGCCAAAGGTTGCGTTTACACCTGCCCTTTAATCATCTACCAGAGCGGCAACGCGGGCCAGCCGGCCGCGGGCCTCCCACAATCCTTTGCTGCGCGAAGGCCGAGAGGAGTCGGCGCCGCGCCCACATGGACGCCGTCGGCTTTGGAACGCTGCCGCTTGGTGCCCATCGTGCTGTCGTTCCATAAAAATAAGAACAAATAGTCCACTTGGCCATGAAGAGAGCGCGTGGGAGGGGACACAAACAGGAAATGGAAGACGCAGGTGAACGATTGTAACCGTCAACTGTTAACTTTGAGTTCACTTGTATGGATCTCTGCAACTTGAATGAATCTTATGCTATTACTCTATTATGCATACATATGCATATATACAGAGGGACGTTCGATAGATACCAATTTTTTTCAAACCGATACTAGCACGAGTACTCAATTCGAATATTCACTAACACCAAGTACTAATACCACTGGAATTAGTACTTTTGATACATAAAAATCATAAAATTTCGCCAAAAAAAAACTGATATATATTAGGGGTGTCAGGCAATTAAAATTCGTAATCATAATTAATCGCATAACTTCAATAGTTAACTCGTGATTAATCGCAAATTTTATCTGTTCTAAATGCACAAATACATTGTACAATTTTTTTTCTATGTTTTCATACTCATGTTATAAAAGTGGGGAACATGTTAAAGTAATACAACTATGGATGCATCTTTTAGTAATGATACAGTAATTTTATAATAATGCATAAAATTTTGTTAAAATTAAAAAAGATGTACTGTACTGTAAAAAACAAGTGTGATATTGATTTGTGTTGCGGTCATTTTTTTCTGCCACTAGATCGCATAATTGCATTTGTAAGACGGTGACTTTCTTTTCATATTAAGAACGAGCTAATCTTTAACTTGTGAATTTTTGCACATTTTTAAATTTATTAAATATAACTTGACCTTGAATATGCATTATTATTAAATTTATTACTGCTAAATTTTGACGTGGATGTATCTGTTGTATTGCGACTGGAATTCCACTTTCGGGGGATTAGAATTTTACGTATATATATATATATATATATCCATCCCAGTATTTTTCCTTAAAATTGCATAATATTAATGGCAATTTCCTATTCTTATCACTTATAGTTACTGATCATAAAATGACTACATGAGGATGGCTGATACTTATATTGGTCACTGTCATGTGTACCTTGAAATAAGGCTTGGTATCGGCCTATTCCCGATACCTGGTATCGGTACTGACACATCCCTAATACTTATATGTATGATAGACTACCACAAATACTACGCTATGGTTTACGTTTGTGCTATATCCACATCAGTAGTAGAGTGGAAACTAATTGAGAATTTTTATAATCACACTGTTGAAGACTTAACAATTTAAATGTTTAAATTTCAGCGCCCACCAATTTTAAATTATTTTTAAACTATGTTTTTATATTATAATTTACCCAATTACATGTAGTGAAACTGATGTTGTTAACTCTACTAATATGTAATAAGGTGTCAAAGTAGAATTATTTTTAAAAACATTTTTCTTGATTTATTTTTGCTTTATTTTAAAAATGTATTTGTTATATATAAGTAATAGAATATAGTTCAGTAATACAATCGATTAATAGAAAATAAATGTAGAAGTCGTATACTGTATTTTTTTTCTAATCAGATTTTGTATAATGTACAAAATAAAACAGTTTTTCAACAAATACTATAATATAACAAACATTATTTTATAAATTTTTGGGGGAGATTGTTTAGTCAATATCTTTTTTTTTTGTTACAAGATTTTTTTTTAAATTATATTCATATAGACAAGACAAAACGAGAAAATAATAATGATAGTATTTGATCAAATGAATGATGATTATAATAATAATAATGGGAAAGCGTATAACATTACTGTATGTAAATACAAATTTACTTTTTGTACAATTTTAATTCAAAAAAATTAAAGAGCGGACTCAACATTTTACAGCTCACCATATATGTCTCTATTTTCACATCATAACATAACATGATGCATTCTTGAACTAATAAGTGCAAGGTAGACAGACTATCAACATTTATATTATACATGGTTAAAGTTTTTTTGTTTTGTTTTTTAAATGGGGCACAAATTGAGGATCCAACAGGGACGTGTAAAAGTCGCTCATTAATCTTTATAATGTGGAGATTACGAACATACAATCTCACATTGAAGAGGAGACAAAACACTTGCCAGCATCCATAACAATAAGATAAAGGTGCGATAATCATAACAATCATCCTTTTTAAGGATCTCACATAGAGAGGAGATAATGATTATCTTGTCAGTACTTGAAGTATAGTTCAACCATTAGCAGCGGGGAAAAAAATGGAAATATCGATAGATACACGATTCTGACTTTAACAAAAATAATAATAATAATAATAATACGTTTAGGGTACAGACAGACCCTGGAAAGGTTGAACCATAAGAAACAAAACTATGTACAGTATATACTGCATATACACACATATAAAATAATAATTATTGATCTTTTTGATTGATTTGGTGACGTAGAGGGAGAGAGAGGCGCCGTGGGGTCGCCCCCCCCCCCCCCCCCCCCCCCCGTCACGGCCACTACATGTCACACGGCAGCTTGAAAAAAACAACAACACCTCATTCATCAAGTCTGGCTGCTGGTTTTTAACACGCACGCGTATAAATAAAGCGCTTGCATGTTGGGTCAACATGATACCAGGTTGAGTGTGACGTCACAGAACAAACACTTGCAATCGGAGTGCATGATGCTCAATTCATATCTTTTGCACTATAAATTGCGATAGGTTTGAGAATATTCAGAAATAAACATGATTGTTCGTATATAATGCTGACTGTATTTTTTTTTTTTTTTTTTTAAATAAAATATTGCAACACCAAGCAAGTGTAGATTTGCGTGTGCATGTGACGTTTAATTGTGCCAAAATAGGAAAACGCGTGCAGGCACACTTTTGTTATCGCTTGAGGTCTACTTATTAAATCAGCTGTCAATCAAGTACAAATTGACGGTAGTAATTCATGTAATGTGAGGCAGGCAAATACGCTGGGATAGTTTATATGAATTATTATTATTACTATGTCTGTTTAAGCAAGAGCAATATCCGGTGGCCGCTTTATTAGGTATATCCCAGCAGGGATTTTGAACTATGATGGTGAAAATATTAGGAACAGCTCGTTCTAAGATTTCAGCCACTTTAGCTAACATAATGAAACATCACGTGCGAGAGTGTTAACACAATTACGACGTTTGAATAAACAACACGCGCACATGAGTGGAGCGATTCACTTTGACGCTTTTTTTTTTTTTGTGTGCGTGGGCGTCGTTTGATCATCTTTGTTGATTGGCGCTTGTGCGCATGTGTGAAGCAGCCTCTCACTCGCTGTTTAAATAAACCAATTACTGTGGGGGGATTTATTGATTAGCTTACAGGCAATCAACAACAACAAAAGACACGAGTCAGCACATTCAGTACTGACCACCGGAAATAAAGTATAATTTCATAACAAATGTTGAATGTGTGCAGATTTGTGATTGTTTTTTCTTTTGCATACAATCTCAACACCAACTAAGGATGCTGGGAAGAAAATTGACTTGTCTGTAAATATTCGCCCAATAATGAGATTCCTTTTTTTTCTGAGTAATTGGGCCATGTGATCATGTCACATGCCGTCAATTTCTAATAACAGCAATAAAAAAAAAAAAATGACTTGCATGATTACGGTACATTTAAAAATGTGAAATCTTAGTTTTGGACTTCAGTATAAAATGTGCCTAATTGTGTCATATAGTCAATGGAAAATAATAAATGCTCATCAACCTTCATTACGCCATTACAAATCAACTGAAATATTGCAATTAAAGCCTTTTATTGTTTTAATAAATTGTTTTATGGCATTTGTTTTTATTTGGTCTGAGGAAATATTCTAATATTTTGAGATAGGATGTTTGAGTTTTGTTTAAGCTGTAAGCGATAATCACCAATATTAAAAATAATAACAGGCTTGCAATATTTCAGTTGATTTGTAATCAATCCAAAATGTATGACATTTTTGCTTATTTAATTGCATTACATAAAATAATGGACTTTATCACAATATTCTAATTGTCTGAGACAGTCCTGTATATACCATGATGAAATAAGTCATCATAATCATATTGTTACTATAAATGGAGCATAATGATGAAAGGTAATTAAAAGTAATAAAATAAATAAAACAATCTAAAATAAAATCTAAGAATGTTAAAATACAAAATGCACTTTTTAGAAAATGCAAATTATATTCGAGTTTTATAAGAGATATATAATTAAAGAATAATATGGAGAAAAAAAAAAGTCAGACCTTTATTTTTTAAAAACCTCTAAAGCTCTTTGGATGTTTTGAAGGCTATACATAAAAAGTCTCTATTTTATTATTGTTATTATTGTTACTGTAATTATTACTCTTATTAGTCTTAAATATTATCATTATTATATACTCATACACACGAGAACTTTGCACATGACTACAAAAGCAACCCAGTATATAAACGTTGATTATTAACCCTTCCAAGTCAAACGAATTTTCATTTTCAACGCGCTAAAGTCAATCAAAAAGTGTGAATTAAGTGACGTTGAGCGTGATTGGATGACGCCGATTTTATGAGGTGACGCCCCCCCCTACGCCGAGACCACGCCTCTTGTGACGTTTGACCACGCCCCCCGCCTAACCAGGTCCTGGTTCGCCGACTGTGCGCTGCATTTGTGCAAGCAAGCAAGCAAGCAAGCAGCGCTCGCTCCTCACCCGACCAACTGCGCGTGAACGTGCGTGTGCGCGCGACACCTATGGCACACCATTGAGCAGGTACGTGGACCCCCGCCGCCCCCCACTCACCCCACCCCTTTAAAAAAAAAAAAAATCCTCGTTCTCTTATCTGCTTCTTATCAAACTTTTATCTAACTTTTTTTTGTGGGCGTATGTGGAGGACATGCCGTGTTGCGTGGTTTGCGCGTGCGAGACGAGTTTTCGTCTCGTTCTTTTCGAGATGAAATGACAGCCGATTTACTGATCATGTGTGTAGCCATTTGTGGTAGGAAGATGAAGTATGTGTGATTTAAGATGCTGACGTAAAACACGGGTCAAGGTATAATAGAGAACATTTCGGTGCGGGTTTGGTTGGGAGATTCTTTTCCTCACTTTTTTGTCCGGCGTTAACTTCACAGTGAGTGACGCTCGCCTATTTTGTAATCTATATGTATTAAATACGTCACAACAAATGAGCATTTCTGTCCTTTTGGATTCGCCGGTGCGCCAATAAGCGATGTGCGTGACCCAAATTCGTCCTCATTTGTCGCAGGGCCGACGACTCCCTGGCTACTTTTCCTCCTTTTGACCCCCCAAGGGTGTATGGGAAGTGCTCCTGGATGGACCTGGGCGAAACCGGCTGGTCCATGGTCAAGCGAGAAGCCTCCAGCAGCCCAGGGTCACCGGCCGAGCCGAGCTACCTGCAGCCCGGCGATAGCCGGCGGAGCGGCGGCGCCCACACCCCGGACGAGCTGAGGACTCCGCCGGGCGAGCTGGACGCGCTGCAGGGCGCGCGAACACTCCACCCGTACGCCCACTTCGGACACCACTGCGGCGGCGCGGGCGGCGAGGACGTTCCGCTCTTTACGGATCTCGACCAGGGCGGCAAGCTGGTCCTGTCCGGCGGGGCGCACAAGGCCGCCGCGGCGGGCCTGCTGGTGGACCCGTCGGACATGTACCAGAGCCTGGCCATCGCCGCGGCTCAGAGCCAGACCGGATATGACGCCTCCTCGGGCGCTTACATGCACTCCAACCCCAACTCGCCCGTGTACGTGCCCAGCTCGCGGGTGGGCTCCATGATCCCCAGCCTGTCGTACCTGCAAGCCGGCGGCTCGGCCCAGCCCGGCCACGCCGTCACCGGCCACTCGGTGTGGTCGCAGCCGGCCTCGGAGAGCTCGTCGTACGGCACGGGGAGCCCGCACGCCGCGTCCGCCGCCGGCCGCTTCCACTACCCGCCCAGCCCGCCCATGAACAACGGCGCCGGGCGGGACATCGGCTACGGGAGCTCGCTGAACGTGGCCAACCGGGCCGCCGAGCAGTACGGGCTCTCGCGGCCGCTCGGCGGGGCCTACCCGGCGGCCTACTCGCCCTACGTGGGACCGCAGCTCTCGCAGCTGCCGGCGCCGTGGACGGGCGGTCCCTTCGACAACGGCATGCTGCACACCTTGCAGAGCAGGGCCGCGCCCTTGATTCGGGGACCCAACGGAGGTAAACGTCCAGAAAGCACCGAGATGGACCTGTTGTATGAATTGGCAGCCTCCTCCCAATTGACACTTTGCTGAAAACGAAATAATCAAATTCGATTGGCAACATCGCTAATCATTATTTTATTCTATTTAAGACCACATCCCAAAAGAAAAAACGTCTTTTTATATATTTTTATACGGATTTGACGTCACTGTCATTTTGATGCGTAAAAATGATTACACTAAGATGGCGAGCAACTTGCCCATCATTGATTTAACTTCCGTATTAGGCTTGGCTTAGAAATGTTTAATTAAAGCTAAATAAATGAATTCATTGAAATTATAATCATTCTGGAATAGTGATTTGTCATTTTGTGAACACAAAAATATTAACACAACTGCAGCAGGCCTAAACAACACAAATAATTTATCGTTCACGATTAATTAACACTTAAATATTTACAAGTTTCTATGAAAAAATTGACGCGAAAATGGCATTTTCAAGCAAAAATGTTAAATTTAATATAACGGCACACTGATTTTGTCTTTTTTTTGTATGTGACACAGTAGCTGATTGTACCAAGCATTCATCATTTATTTGACAAGTTTATTTTGAGGTTGACCTAAAAATGTACTGTTTACGCAAAAAGAAAAAAATCTAAGCTATTATTTTACATTATTTATTATTATTATTATTTTTAATCTAATTTGCACTAAATATCACAAACAATCCTTGTTTGTCGTTAACTGAACATGTTTCTTTTTAGGTTGAACTGAAGCGGTATTTATTTATTTAATTTTTGTATATAAAAACTTTATTTTTGTGCTTAAAAACACACTTTTTAAAATATGCTTTAAATTATACTTCATAATTTAGTGAAGGCTCTGCTGTTAAGGTTGAACTCAAAGGTTTACATTTTTTTTTTTAATGACTTGTTTCCCTAAAACAGACCTAAAAAATGTAAATAATTCTCTACACGAGGTTTAGTTTCAGTCATATCAATTCCGTTATTACTTTGTGTAAGAGATGATAACAAGTAAATTAAAAAATCTCAAATCATTCATTATAGCCTTTTCTTTGAACAACTAAATTCAACTAAATTCTGACTTCACTGCTAAAGGCTAATATAAATTGTGCAACTGAATCAAAAGTGATTCTGCCATTTTGCGTCATGCGTAAAAAAAAAGAAAAAGTAAACGTCTATTATTGAATAATGCGAACACTTCTTTCTCATCACATTAGCACTCTTTTTTTTTTTTTTTTTTTTGTCGACTTTAAGCTAAATGTCAGGTTTAATGGCAAAAACAAACTTGCCTGACTGTAACTAAACCAAATAACAGGCTACTAAGATGACATTTTTGTTTCCAAAATGAAATTTTTATGTGATATTATTTTGGCCATTTGACGTGCGTAAAAGCACCACGGCGTGTTAATAACGACAGAAATGACGTCACCTCAACTCCATGTATCTGCATGTGTGCGTTCTCGCGCAGTTTCGGACCTCCTGGACGACATGTCTGAGAGCAGGGAGTGCGTCAACTGCGGCTCCATCTCCACGCCGCTGTGGAGGCGCGACGGCACCGGCCACTTCCTGTGCAACGCCTGCGGCCTCTACAGCAAGATGAACGGACTCAGCAGGCCGCTCATCAAGCCGCAGAAGCGCACAGTAAGTTTTCCCCTGTCCACCCGGACGCTTCATCAGGCACACGTGACCAACATTTTCCACCCTGTCGTGTTTTTGAGCTCTCGATTGAATTAAATGAGAGCGATGGTTCTCAAAATGGGCCGCACGTGTCGACGTAAACGACAACAACAACAAACATGTTATTTTTTTTTTCCGTGCTTGTCACAATTTCCACTGCGGAAAAAAAAAACAGATTAATGTGATTTACTGAATTAAATTAGAAAAGTAATGCACTGAGTCACTGTTGTGACGTTTTGGAGCTGAGTTTGGAGTATTACGTGTGACTTTTACGCACCAAGAAATGGCACGTTTTGAACGTGCTGTGCGTGTAATCTGATAAGATTGTGCAGTACCTAATAAAGTGGCCTTGCACGTGTAGATTTTGTAGCGTTATAATTTGTTTATACAAAAAAAAAAATAATAATAATAGTAATAATAAAATGAATCAAGGTTATTTAGGGTAACTGCTTTTGGGTACCATTTGGTCCTATCACTGTAAAAAAAAAAGAAGAAAAAAGAACACTCTACACCCCCCCCCCCCCCCCACTCATTAATTGGTAAATTCTACAAGGGGAGTACTGAGTATATTTTACCCGTTGAAAAAAAAAAAGCTACTCAAGGTTTGAGGAACAAACTCATGACCTTCAGCTTGGGAGACTCTCCACTCTACCACCTGAGCCATGCCACTCTTGTTGTTTGCCACTATCCTGCGTTGATTCTGTGTCCAAAATTAGACCAAAAACACTTGGAGGTATGAAGAGTCCATCTGACAGCAGCAATATGTGGCCCCCAACTTGAAGGTTGTGGGTTTGTTCCTCAAACCTTGAGTAGCTTTTTTTTTTTTTTTTTTTTTTTTTTTAATAAACTGGTAAAATGTACTCAAAACTCCCCTTATTTCTTCTTCTTCTTCTTCTTCTCTTGTTCTTCTTGTTCTTTTTCTTGCTCTTTTTCTTTTTCTTCTTGTTCTTATCACAATAAACACCAGTAATAAACTACAGCATCCTTTGAGTTTACAGCATTTCACTGTGATTTTACAGTAAAATCCCACAATAAAGAAAACCCTGTTATATCACAACAAAGGTCTGTAATATCATAAGTATGCATTCACATTAAATTGCTGTAATCCTTACTGTGAAATTAATGCAAAACGTATCCAATAATTTATTGTAAATTCACAGTAAAAAAACAAAAAAAACAAAACTACAGTGCTCTTCTTTTTCTTCTTCTTTTATTATTATTATTATTATTATTATTATTATTATTATTATTATTATTATTATTATTATTATTATTATTTATTTATTTATGTATTTATTTATTTATTTATTTATTATTATTTTTTATTAGTATTTACTTTATTAATATATCGTGATATTACATCGCGCAATTCTCGAATCGATTCAATAGGCGGCCGAATCGATTTTAAACGTCCATTTTTGATGGAAAATATTCAACAAAATGTCTTACTTAGCGTTAGGGTTCACACCTTAATCATGAAAAAATGTTATATTAATTAATGGAACAGTAAGCCTTAATATTTTATTTAAAAGCTGTTCAAATATGAAACCGATTACAATTTTTTCAATACAGTAGCTCACAGTTATAAGACTGAAGTTTCAGATAAATAAATAATACATTTTCATACAAATCTTACAGTGCACATGTACACGTTTACTGGTTAGTATTTTCTAAATTTGAGTTAAAAAAAAAAAAAAAAAAATCGCAACAATCGACTTACAAATTCGTATCGGGATTAATCGGTATCGAATCGAATCGTGACCTGTGAATCGTAATACGAATCAAATCGTCAGGTACTAAGCAATTCACACCCCTAATTATTATTATTATTGTTATTATTGTTATTAATTTTACAGTGGAGCCAACCATTATTGAATTCCAAATAACTATATTTTTGCCATTTCCACTTCTTCCATATTTGTTATTGCCGTGACACTGTTGTGTAGGATCTCACCAAACACACACAGCGATGTCACATCAGTTTCCAGCGAAGAAAAAAAAAAAAAAAACAACCTCCACTAATCTAATCTAATAAGTAAAATCAAAACTTGTTATTGAATTAGTCTCATTTTGCCCATTTTGGTGCCATTACGCACAAGTTTTACGCACCGCGAAAAGTCACATTTGGATGAAATGGAACATTCATGACCTGCCTGAAGGAAACGACTTGTGTGTGTCAAGGCGGGTGATTCAATTAAAGGGGGGTCGTGCACTTTGGGAGCACGTGACAAGCAGGAGATCAAACAGTGTGTTAAAAAGGAATTAAACGCCCCCTCCCCCCATTTCTTCCCCCCCTCCCGGTTGCAGTCGACGTCCCGCCGGATCGGCCTGTCGTGCGCCAACTGTCAGACGAGCACCACCACGTTGTGGCGCAGGAACGCCGAAGGGGAGCCCGTGTGCAACGCGTGTGGCCTCTACACCAAATTGCACGGGGTCGGTCCGCAAGTCCGCGACACGTCACCTTCCGTCGTCGTCATCAGATTTTGTATTGTTATTGCTGATGACCACATGCGCTTTTTTTTTTTTGTGTGCAGGTGCCTCGGCCACTGGCCATGAAGAAAGAAGGCATCCAGACGAGAAAAAGAAAACCAAAAACACTGAATAAAACCAAAGGGAGCTCAGGTGAGTGATACTGATTTTTTATTTTTTTTTAAATCAGGTCCATGTTAACAAAACATGTTCACTCCAGTAAACCAAAATTTGCTCATAAAATCGTAATTTTATTCCTGTAAATTTCTAATTAATCTCATGATTCATTTCAACTGTATTTTTCTTTTGTTGTTTGACTGACTTTCTTATTTGGTCTTTGGGTCTACTTTTTTTTTTTTTTTTTTTTTTTAATGACTTCGGCCCACATCAAACTTGTGACTTGTAATATGACTGAGTATAACTTTCTGAGAGTACTGAAAATTTATTCTTGTAATATGACTTTATTTTTATGACATTTCCTCACATTGTTATATCTTTATTCTTGTAAAATCATGATTTCTTCAGTCTTAACCCTAACCCTAACCCTAACCCTTAATTCTTGTAAAACTATTGCTATGTTCTCAGAAAATGACTTTCTTCCACAAAATTATGATTTTTTTTTCTTGTAAAACCAAAAATGTATTCTACTTATGTTGTATCATTATTCCAATTTTATAACTGCCATTCACAACATTGCAACTCTTCTCATATTGTTGTGGTATGATTCGAGTTTGGTTCATAATATTTTCCCCTCACCACTGCTTCATTGTTGTAGAACAGGGCTGGCCAAACTTTTTTATTTGAGGGCCACATGAAGAAAATCAGAAGGGCCACATAATGTTATGAATTTAGTCAGTTTGAATTACTTTTTAGGGTGGTTCTGTTAGTTTTTTTTTAATTAGTTTTAGTTCTTTAATAAATGCTTAGTTTTAGTTTAGTTAGTTTCAGTATTAGTTTTAGTTTAAAAAAAAAAGTGTATTACTTGTGCGCAATATTTAAAAAACACCATGGGCGCAACATCATTATTCCCTTTTATATCAAAATAAATCTACTAAAAATCACATTTAAAATCATCCCCAAAGGCTCATATATTAAATAAATTACCAAAGACTAAAACGAAGGACATTTTTGCTATAATTATAGTTAGTTTTATTTTAGTTAAGTTTTGTAAACATAAAATGGAGTTTCAGTTAATTTTCTTTTTTTAAAAAGCATCTTCATTTGTATTTTATTTCGTTAACAATATTGTTTTTTTTTTAATTTTAGTTTTAGTTTTTTCATTAGTTTTAGTTAACTAAAATAACCTTTAATAGCACCTGTGTTTTTCGACACCCTCCCTTCTTACTTTGACCATCTCCAAACATTTTTGTTTTTATTTTATTTGAACTGAGTCAAATGCCATTTTTAGCATATGTCGCGGGCCACTAAAAAATGGACGGCGGGCCGCGAATGGCCCCCGGGCCGTAGTTTGGACATAACTGTTGTAGAATGACAACGTTCAGCTTTTCATTTTGCCCGTATACTTTCAAATGTGACTTTTTTTTTCTTCTTCATAGTATTAATTAGTTGTTCCTTTCAGTGTGGCCCGTGTGGTGGAACATGTGCTTGCTCCTCATTTCGTGGAAATTTGTCTTTTTTTTGTTTTTTTGTCTGACAATAATCTAACCAGATCTGTGGCTTTATCACTTCGTTTTGTCATTTTTCATCAGAATTTTTGTGTAAACGTGAACTACACTTGCAAAGCACTCAGCTAACATTATATAAATAATTAAATAGAATAAAATACAATATATAGCTACAGCGGAATTTTGATTCAACAGACAGCAATGAGTATCGATTGCACTCAAAATGCTCCTTTGTACAGTACTTTTCAATATTTGGTAGCTCCAAAATTGGCCGCAGTTCATCACAACGCCAGCGAACGGCGCTGTGGTGCCATCAACAGACATGGACTGCACACTTTCCGGCCTGAGCTTTCGACTTTATGGTCGGCTAGAGCAGTCTAAAATGCACGCCAATGTGGCGGCCATGTTGGTGTTCACAAGTACACAGTCGCTCCAATTGCAAAGAGGTTAGCGTTCTTAGAAGTATGTTTTCGGTTACGTTCTCAGGATGAATGTACTACCCAAGTTCACAAAATTGTTCAAATAAAATCGTTCTTGATATTGAGAAAGAGCTAACATATGGGCAGGCGTGGCGGCCATGTTGGCAGGGGAGAATCTCTACCCCTTCAATTGTAGCGGCGCATATACGTTAGCTTAGCATCCACTGTAGACACGCACTTTAGGGAGTATGTTGGATTGACCTATATATAGCTATGGCTGTAAATTTACATAACATAATTTATTTACTGGAGTAGTTTACATGTCTCGAAGTGATGCTATTTTTGGGACAGTTTTCTTTTGTAAAGTCCTTATCTGAGGCATCTAATCATAGCTTAGGTCAAATCAAGCAAGCTAACATTAGAAAGCATAAAAAAGCGCTAACATTGTTGCTCATGAAGATGGGTTTGGATAACCTTTCAAACTTTTGAAATGGTTTCAAGCTTTTATACAACATTTATTTATTTGCAATTTTATCCTGTACTGTGTAGTTTTTGGCCACAAAAAAAGTGCTTTTATGTAATTGACATTTAGCTGTAACGGATTAGCCCTTCTCCGATTAGCATGTTAAATCAGGGTTCTATTGTGTAGATGTATGTAAAATAATATTAATAATAATAATAATAATAATAATAATAATAATAATAATAATAATAATAATAATAATAAAAACCAGAGTTTTATTCTCAAATTGTAGCCTTTATGTTTTGAAAATTGCATTCTACTACATTGTAATGTCAATTTGAATTCGAATTGTTCAGTCCAGGGCTGGACTGGTCATCTTCCATACAGGGCAGTGCCCGGTGGGCCGACGTCTTCCGGGACCGATGCGTTGCAATTTAATTATTATTTCCCTCCATTTTTCACCAAGAGATCGTCTCACAATTTTGAGGGAGCAGTTCATTATTCTCCTTTTACAGTACAGACATATCTGAAAACAAATTTTATAAGAATCTGTTTGATTGGTTTTAGTCACAAAAAGTCACGCATATTGTAATGTTTGTATTTGTAGGAAGTAGCAACTCGGTGGCCATGACGCCCACATCCACATCTTCATCCAATTCTGAAGACTGCTCGAAAACCAGCTCTCCTTCCACGCAAGTGTCCGGGGTACGTATTGAAATTATTTTCATTAGCACCTTATTGCTTCATTTCTGCTTAAATTTGACTCACGCTTCAAAAAACACCAATAAAATAATCCTGGCAACATGAGTCACATTCCGACTCATTCTGCGTTGTTTGATGGTGAACTCGCTGTCACAGGTCAGCTCGTCCGTGCTGCCCGCCGCGGGGGAGGGCTCCGTGCTCAAGTACCCCGGCCCGGACGGTCTGTACGGCGCCGTGGGCCTGGCGCAGACCACCGACGTGGGCTCGGTGAGGGGGGAGCCCTGGTGCCCAATGGCTTTGGCTTGAGGAAGGATCCTCCTGTGGAAGTACTCGGGCTCGGGAGGGAGGGGGGGGCCACGTTTGAGTCATGGCTCCCGAAGACCACCTCGAGGAGATTCAAGTCGCTGGATTTTAGAGGCCGGGTTGCCGGTTTTGGGAGCGGGATGGCACGCCGTCGGATGCTTTTGCGGACCCCCACGAGCGTGACGGTTCCGAAAAGAGTCACCAACTCAGAACGGATTTCCTCGCCGAGCATTTGGATACTCAAAGACCCGTTTTTGTTTTTCTTTTTCACAACTGGAATCATCACGCCTCAAGAATCAAAAGAAAAGAATATTTATAAATCTCCCATTGTTGAGAAGATGATTGTAATAAAGTTATGGATGTAGAATAGACGCTCAGACTTTTCCCATGTCTTCTTTTGAGAGCTCTTACTGTCTTTGGTTCAAACAGGGTATGGCTGATATATATTTTTTGTCTATTTCTTGTTGTTGACCTGTGTTCAAAAAGCAATGCAAATAATGCCGCCAAGGTACATCATTAAAAACAAGCGCACCCAGGCTCAGCTGACTTACTTTGATCCACAACATTTGTACGCACCTTCACCGACAACACATTGGACCACCACATATTCACTGTTTTGCAACCATGGAATCACATATGAAAAAAATTCTGTTTTAATTTCTTTTTTTTTTTTTTTACCCCAGTCACAATTTTTTTTAAAGAGGCTGTCTGCCAGTTTCACTCAGGAAAATGCACTTTTTAAATACAGGATTTAAACAAACAAACTACTTCTCAATTTACAGATCTGGGCTTCTCTTAATTTCTGGTGGTGATTTTGTCCAAACCCCCCCCACCCACAGCCTGTATTTTGCCATTTTGTGTTTGTTTTGTAAACAGCGGGACGTTTCTGTTGAAAGACAGTGTTTACACCCCTCCAGCCAATCGTAGAGCTGGGGGGGGGGGTCGCAAACGGGGCTGGCAAACGTGTCAGCTGCGTGACGTCACTCCCAGGGCAATTTGAAAACACGCACGGATTTTTTATTTTTTTTTCACTCACTCACTCACTCAGTCACAGAAGCTTACATGTGTGAATGAGTGAGTGAAGAAAAAAAAATCCGTGCGTGCTTTCAAAATTGCCGCGGGAATGACGTCACACAGCCGACACGTTCGCCCCGCCCCATTTGTAACACTCCACCCCCCCCGCTCTGCGATTGGCTGGAGGGGTGTAAACACTGTCTTTCCACAGAAACGTCCCGCTGTTTACAAAACAAACACAAAATGGCGAAATACAGGCTGGGGGTGTGGGTGTTTAGGACAAAATCACCCCCACACGTTATGAAAAGCCCATATCTATAAATTGAGAAGTAGTTGGTTTGTTTAAATCTTGTATTTAAAAAGTGCATTTTCCTGAGTGAAACCGGCAGACAGCCCCTTTAAAAATCCGGCTGATTTAATTGCCGATATTAATTCTTTTTAAAATCTGCAAAAATGTGTTTATTTTTGGCCGATTTATTTATTTATTTGTGCACATTAATTAACACATGACATCAAGGGTGTCAAACTAATTGTTGTTGCGGGTAATTTTGTAATTAGGTTTCCCCTCAGAAGGTCAATATGACAATAATAATAAAAAACATGTATGTAAACGAATTTAGGGCGGAGATCAAGACACACCCGACTCAAATGATCCGTGTTGATAAAAGCCCCACTTAGCCATCATTAGCTGCAGGTGATCATGCTGCGTTGATTGGCCTATCTGTGCTGCAGGAAATTTGGTGCGCTAAGTTATCGACTTTTGACTGTTGTGATGGTACGTCGGGTGATTTCTTTATTATTTTAATCCCTTCATACTATATGTCGAGAAAACAAAGAAAGTGGTCGGACGAATATGTACAATATGAATTCACATATATAATGGAACTTATGGCTTATGGTGTTCCACAGGGTTCAATTCTGGGGACTCTGGTGTTTTCAATGTACTTGCTGTCTCTGGGTTCCATCTTCAAAAAAACAAAACAAAAACAGCAGTGGTTGTTTTAAAGTGGAATCCTTTTTCAGAAAAGAAGGGTTGATGTATGCGCATCGGAAAGTTAAGAACCACTGCTCCAAAATGTTCCGAGATGTGAATGGTTGTTTGTCTATTATGTTCTCTGTGATTGGCCGGCGACCACTCTGTGTTGTCACCCGCTTACAGAGCCCAACAGTAAGGTGCGATTAACTTCAGATGACACACGAGTGCTTGAGAAAATGGATGCATGTACGCGTTTTAAAGCTGTGGCAGGAAGTCAACATTCCAGTGGTGGGTTGGATTCCATGCACTGACATGAGCGGGTGATGTCCAAAAATTCATTACAGCCTGTAATGAATAATTTAAAAGCAAGAAAAAGTGACGAAAAAAAAAATCAAAATCAAGTTAGTCGTAAATGACATCAGGTTGGTTATTGATGTCAACGTACGCTGACGCTGGCTAAGGTTGAAAGTCCTCCCAAAAGTCAACACGGCCACGAGTGCAGCAGAAAAGGCCCGCCGGTTCCCTCCGGAGCTGATCTTTCAGTCAACGTGGGGACTTTTCATCCCACCCTCCTCCTCCAGGAAGAGATGCCATCTCTGACTCAGCCCTTTTGGGCTTCCTCAACAGACATGGAGGGGGGAAAAAAATCAACTCTTCAAAACACCCTCATGGCGACTTGACTGCAATAACAGTGCAATCGCTGCTTTCATCAACTACTGTGTAGTTCACTTCACTCGCCGCGCACTTGACTGTACTAACATATCAATTTATTTCTACATACAGTATTTGCAATTACACTGCGATAACCGAAAAGTGGACTGACTTCATTAACATGACTAAATTTGTTCTTGATATTAGCGGGAACACGCAAACAGCAAAAATCATTAAAAAAATAAATAAAAATAAAACAATCACTTTTAAACCCACCAAATTCTTTAAAAATCACTGAAAATCTCTTAAAAAATGAATAAATCTGCGAAAACTGTATCTATAGGTGCCGAATGATGAGTTATGCAGGGCTCCACGGTTTCTAAGAGTTTGCTTATATTCATGCTGCATTGGAGTTAGGTGAGAAGTCTGTTTTGTCCCCCTCGGATTGTCCCACTGCCGACCGCAAAGCGTTCAAGGCAAATGTAAACAACAAAGATGGCTGATTCCGATAAACTGTTTGTTGTTCTGGTTCACACAGTCAGTATAAATCATGTTTTGTTACACTAAGTTACTTATTTCGAAAAACTACATTATTATAATACTAAAATGAAAAAAAAAGAGACAAATCTAATTATGTTTTGCCATTAAGAGTCTCTATTTCCACGGGTGTCATCATTGTCAAGTGACCACAGGTTGAAGACAGTCGGGTCTCTTTTTTTTATTATTATTATTTTATTATTATTATTATTATTATTATTATTTATTTTTTTTTAACCCAATTTCTCATTTCAGAACTCCCCTTTCAAAGGGGAGGTCTAAGTGGAATTTTCCTGGTCGGAGGTTGGAGTAGTCTGACTTCCCATGTTCCTTGAATGCAGCAGTTTTCCCCTGGTTTCTCTTTCTATCTTATTTGTTGTCGTAGTGAGTTTATGTGAGTTTGTTTGTTAATTTGAATCTGCTTTTGGACATTTGTTAATTTTTTAAAAACATTTTCCCTTTTGTTTTTTTCCCCCTTACATTTTCAAATTAAATCATTTCCAATCTTTTCCCCCCCTGCATGTGTGTCCTCTTTATAAGTCCTCCAAACAAAACTGAACGATAACAAAGTAGCGCCAAAGTGTTGTGATGCTAGCACGTGTTGTGATATTATCAGAGTTCGCATTATCACACACTTGTTCGCGTATTATTGTCGACATAACATTTTGACAACTAAAGAGGAGTTTTACTTTATTCTCCTCTGACATTTTAAAAGTAGCCGTAATCGGCCACGATAGCTGATGCTAACGTGGCTAACCGCTATTCGTATCCACAAACATCTTAAATTTGAATTCTCTCTGTGGTCTTATAAAGACTGTGTTGCCTTATTGGCTGGAAATTTTGCTAACCCACAGAAGTTTAGATATCCCAGCAACGGCAGCAAGGTGAGCGAAAGTCAAAAGTTGTCTGTAAATTGGCCAAATGGAACCTAAGATGCCAAAAACGTGATTAGCGACTCGTCAACTTTTTTTCAACTAATTTGCCAATTAATTGTAGTTCCCGCCAGTTTGTCGCATTTACTGCAGATTATTTGTACATGTTTTGCTAGTCCTACACTAACCTGCTATTTTACTGCCATAATATTCCATTTTTCTTCACCAAACTTCCACTCCCCTGAACTTTTGTGCCTTTTTTGTGCTTACCTGCTCATCTTCCAAACTCATCTGCCAGTTCATTGAACTAATTTGCATCAAATTGCTAAGCTCACTCTCCTAATGAACTGATCCGCTGATGGACTCTTGATGGTCTTGATTGCGTCAAATCCTCCACAAGGGTAATTTGAGGCCACTTTTAAAGCCTGCACATTCACTTTGCCTGCCCGCGCTTTAGCAAATCAGTAACGGGACAAAGGCGCCTCTCCCGACGGCGTCACAAATCCATCTCACAGTCGTCTTAATCGCAGGAAGTTTGATCCACGCTGGGGTTGGGCTACCGAGATCAAAAATAACAACCCAGCTAATGCAGTGAGGAAAACCTTTGAGCCATGTCACCAGCGTGGAGTGTTTATCGTGACGCGCGGCACCGTGATGACATCATCACTGCTTTGAAACAATGGGAGTGTTTTCAAGGAAAAGGTTGAGAGTGAATGAGTGGAGAGACGCGTGGAAGTTTGTGTAGGAGTGTGTACACTCCGCTTGCATGTGCGCGTTCAAGAGGGCGCCGCGGTGGGCGTGACACACGAGGGAAAAGATAAGGACCGACTAGCATGGGACAGGGATGGCCAATTAGTGGTTCCCGGGCAACACTCAGAATGGACCTGGATCCATTTTTGAACATTTTTTATGGTAGCTGAGCAGTATTGAGTTGTAATAGTAGTGTTCACCACTAGATGGCAGTTTTCTTAGCGAGGCTATCAACCAAGTCGCCATTACATTTTTACTCGGGATGTTCGATACCACTTTTTTTCAGACCGATACCGATACTCAGACCCTCAGTACTCACCGATACCGATACCAACTGCCGATACCAGTAGACATTTTGACAAATAAAAAAAAAATCACTAAAAGATATTTTTAAACAAATATATTTCCTTTAATTTTGACAAAAAAAACACCACAGTCACTCTTCAATAGTCTTAACGCTCAAAATAAAACACAAAAATGCTCTTTTAGTTTAAGATTCACAATTTTGAAGTATTTCCAAACCGGTGAAGTTTTGGTGAAAAACTGCTGCAAGCTAGCGCCACTTACAGGCAAGGAGGACTCACTTAACGTCTTCCCCATCTGCCATCGGTCGCTTGTACTCGTCTGCGTCACGAGTACTCGAGTACTTGAAAAAAGGCTGGTATCAGCCCGATACCGATACCTGGTATCGGTACTCGCCCATCCCTAATTTTTACCCACAAGAACCGTTTGATTACAAGCATATTGAAAAATATTAAGCTCTGTCATCTTTGAAATGGAAAATAAGCAGGCCCAAAATCAAATCAAAAACAACTGTCGAAGATATGGCGCTTGCTGCTGTGTCATTGATTAAAACAGGCCCCGCGTTGTTGTTAAAAGCCGCTCATGTGACTGAATTACTGCAGGATGTATCGCGCTTGGCGGCCAGCTCGGGTTCCCATCCATGAAGTTCATTGAAAAAGGCCTTGGACACGCGAGGATGTGGAGAGGAGAGACGGAGTTAACCTCGCTCTGAACTCCCGACATTCCGAGCGGGCTTCTTGGACGGTGACGGCGGGGAATACTTGCATCAGTCACATGATTTAGCGGCGCCGTTTCAAAGGCAAGACGCTTCTCGGTCGAGTCGTAACGCTGCGAATGCGTCGCTTCTTCAAATGGCTTCACGTTGTCGAGGCTCCATTATTTTTTTTACATGAGTTCAGCGTGACCTGCAGACATATTAAGTGTGAAGTCATCATCCGCCCCCTTTTGCTGCTAGAACAGCTTCTGGCAAGACGTTCACCAAAACATTGTTGTGTGTCTGTGGGAATTTCTGCCTACTTGCAAAGTCAGAGATCTTTGATTGTTGCACTGTCAGTTCTTTGGACATACTGTACAAGTATCTGCCGCTTCGTTCCAACGACATGCCATTGTACTGCACTAACCAACCAGAACTAATAACAACAACAATGTGTTTGTTGACTGCATTGAACTGGCAATTATTCATGTAGTGTAAATTCATAGATTTGTTTCTAAATACAATTACAGCAGAGGTGTCCAAACTACAGCCCGGGGGCCATTTGCGGCCCACCGTCCCTTTTTTAGTGGCCCGCGACATATGCTAAAAATGGCATTTGACTCAGTTCAAATGAAATAAACAAAAATGTTTGGAGATGGTCAAAGTAAGAAGGGAGGGTGTCGAAAAACACAGGTGCTATTAAAGGTTATTTTAGTTAACTAAAACTAATGAAAAAACTAAAACTAAAATAAAAAAAAAACAATATTGTCAACGAAATAAAATAAATAACCAAAACAAACTATAATTACAGCAAAAATGTCCTTTTTTTGTCTTTGGTAATTATTTTAATGCATGAGCCTTTGGAGATGATTTTAAATGTGATTTTTAGTAGATTTATTTTGATATTAACCGGAATAATGACGTCGCACCCATGGTGTTTTTTAAATATTGCACACAAGTAATACACATAAAAAGTAAAACTAATACTGAAACTAACTAATCTAAAACTAAGCATTTATTAAAGAACTAAAACTAATAAAAACTAACAAAACCACCCCGAAAACTAACTAAAACTAACTCAATAAAAAAAAAAAACAAGAAACAAACTCAAAACGAAATAAAAACTAAAATGAAAAATTCCAAAACTATAATAACCCTACTGCCATATTACAAATAAATTGGTTTATAAACTGTAGCATTTTTCTAAATATGCAAAAGCACATATACATTATTTGTACAATTTTTAGGACTAAACACAATTTTCCTTCATAACATTATGCAAAAGTTTGGATACCCCTGTTGTAGATATTCAATAGTTCTTCACACTAACGTGACTTCAATATATATGATTGATGGATTGATTAAGCGCGGTGTCCCATTACTTTTGTCCGCCCAGTCAGTCCAAACTGAAGTGCGCCTGTGGTGTTATTTTTGCACACAAGCTGAACTCAGTGACTGCGGCGAACAACAGCCTGCGCTTCCTCGCGCTCCCCTCTGACCAAGCGGACCCTTTGGCCGAGGCAACCAATTCATTACGGACTTGACTTTAAAACTTCCTGTTTTTCCCCCCTCTTTAATTAAGCCAATCTGCACCACTGCACTAAAGAGAGGAAATACCTCCAAATAGTCCCCAATTATTCGGCGGCGCAGATTGCATCGGCCGCCGTTAATGTAACAGCGTTTGATCACCGAGGGGAAATTATGTCTGTCATTTCTTCCTGCCTCGCTCTCAATAATGTGGGAATGGTGCGGCCATGTCATGCCCGGCCGGGATGGGCACGTCACAACTACGTGCCCTCAGTCAGGCCCATCTCACATCCATCTCTGCCTCATGTGTTTATTATTATTACACGCTTGTAGTCTCTTTACACATGCAAAAAAAAAAAGGAAAAGAAAACAGTTGATTTATGCGTCCACTGTTGGCCTTTCCTGTCCTCATTTATGAAAACAAAATTCCATGGAATTCCTGCAGCGCTATTAGCGCTAAGCACTTATGAGGTCAAACTTTCACTTGCACTGCGCTTTTCAAAACAGTCAAGACTGTGAAAGAATAGTTGTTATTATTAGTTCCCAGTTTGGATCCAAAGTACTGCATGTATGCAAATGGAGTTCAACTGCTCACATTTTTCTTGGTTTCTTTAATATACAGTATCATCCATCCATTTTCGATTGGCTTTTTCTTCACTGGGGTCTCCAAGCTGGCCTTCAGCAAGACGTGCAGATTGTATTTAGAAAAACAAGCGATAAGACTCACACAAGCACAAGCACAGGGAGAACTCACCAAAGAGGAGATTCAAACCCAGAACCCTGAAGCTGGGGTGCGGATTCATCCGCCGTGGAAATCCTAAACAGGCTCGGCAACCTTTCCTGTCAAAAGAGCCAGTTTAGGCCAAATAAATAACATAAAAATCTGCAAAAACAATTGAACGTCGTGATGAATGAAGCAGTGCGTTTGTGTTCGTCTTACTGAGAGACCAACAGATAATTAGAATTGCACCACAATACAAAAATATGACAGAATCCAATATGCAGAGATGTATTTTCTCTTACCTTTCATCATTCGTTTATTTATTTATTTATTTATTTATTTAATACTTTATTTTCATACATTTTTGTTAGGCTTTACTGACTTTCTGTCGAATGTTTGACATTTTTGACAATTTTATGGACATTTGGTAATTTTCTGCCCCTCTCCTTCCTTTTTTAAGACATTTTTATGGCTATTTTTGGACATTTTTTTTCTGCCGTTTTTGCTAGCCATTTTCTGACATTCGTGGAAATTATGTGGACATTTTACGGCATATTTGGGTATTTTTAAACACTTTTCATCTGCCTTTCATCTCTCTTTTTTGACAATTTAAAAATGTGGATATTTTTTGAATATGTAATTATTCATGTTTTTATTTAATCATTAATTCATTTGGAGTATCTTTTTTATTTATTTTTTTTAATTTTATTTTTTTTTAAGAGATCCACAGGGAGCCACAAGAAAAGGACTAAAGAGCCATATGATATGTAGCCTCGTCCTTGAATATATTTTTTTCTTTTTGAGACACTTTTTTTTTTTTTTTTAAGATACTTTACTATTTATAGGCACACACTAAATTTGCTGTGTCAGCTATTTCTGGCTAGTCCCGCCTCCCTGACACTCTAGAAGTCGTTTCGTTGGACAAGAAACGTGTCAGTTGATATACAATAACAACTCTGTAGAATGGGGAGTGAGTGTGTGAGTTGTTACATGCGGAAGCATACTTTATTATGACCAGGACTATTTTAAGCAGGACCAAATTCCTGGCAAGGAAATGTTTGTTGTTTTGTTTGTTAGGAAGTTAGTATTATAGGCATTCTATTTCATTTGTATTTTTGTTGTTTGACACATGTGTATACATCACCAATTGGTATAGTTCAATGACAAAAAGCTGGGATTTATCGGGTGCATCCGATCTGCGTGTTTACGCAACACTCGGCAGAAATCTGATAAGGACATTTTTATCCACATTTAGAAGAGGCCTGATTCCAAGCTGAGCAAATCTGATTCCTTGCCTTTTTTTCCCTCCCGTCTTTACTCTGCCGTGACGCATTTTCCAATTGTGCTACTTACAAAAAAAATGTGAATGATGTCACTTGAACCTCGCTGGGTAAATCGAATTTTAACTGCAAACAAATTGAATTTGAGTTGCCGTGTGGGTAAAGCTGACTAAATGGCTGACTTGCTCTTTATTGTCAGGAGTGGGTCCTTGAGACTTTCCAGTAATGACAGTCCAATCACAGGAGAGGATTTCATTTGAACACTTATTTTGCAACTTTTTTTTCATAGAAAGATGTGAATGCACAACAGTTACCTTGGAAGATCTCTGCGAGGCCAAACATGCTCAACTGTTATTGTATTTAAAAAAAAAAAAAGAAGAAAGAAAAGGAAAAAAAAGAATACTACCTCTCGAGTAGCTGTTCACTTGCCAGTGTGGCCTTTTCAACTTTGAACTGAAACTCACCTCCGAGCCTCACCCTCCACTGTGTTTTTCACCAGGAAACAGGAAGAGGGAGGGCCAACATCTCGATGGAGATGCAAAAACTTTCAAAAAAGGTGATCATCTTTATACGTCATAAAAGTACACCATTTGTCAAAATCAAGTCTCACAATATTTGGAGTGTTGCTTTTTTTTTTTCCTCATAAGGTGGCACATTCCCGGTGATAAATCTCCTATTGTTCCCATCTGTCAATCATTGATGGTGTGGGCGGAGCCAAATATGTCAGCTGTATTTATGATCTCTATGAAATTCCTGGGAGTACTTTGTAGTTCAATATGACAGAAGTTGTAAAAATAATTAAAATTATTTGGTTCTTCTAGGATGAAAATTCTTCTATGTGATCCAACACTTTAAAGCAGGGGTATCAAACATAAGGCCCGCGGGCCGGATCAGGCCCACAAAGTTTTTTTTTTTTTTTTTTTTTTTTTTTTTTTAAAGAGCTCAGAATTGTTCATTCGGTAGTCTTACCAATTCAACGTCTTATCATCATTGCTCTTTTTTTTTCTTTCTTTTTCTTTTTTTTTTGTGTGTATGTGTGCGTGCGATTGCGTGCGTTTGCGTGTGTGCGTTTGCATGCGTGCGTGCGTGTGCGTGCAAATACGTATAAATTTATACTCATTAATTCACCTAAAACCTTATAAATATCCCATTACCCTTCGCCTTAACCAGGTACTTCAGAATCTTGCCAGAGTCGTGAGGTTCAAATGGTCAGGAGACCAGAGAAAAGGTCAGAAAAAATAAAGAGAAAAGAAAGATAAATCAAAGTGAAATCCAACACCGACCAAACACTTCCTGCCTTCCCCATGGTTAAATCAAAGTCTTACGCCAACCCCGGAAGCCTCTAAATTCCAACAAATTAGCGAGATCTCAAGAGACCAGAGGAAAAACTAAAGAGAGGAAGGAGGGAATGATCGATGAGGCAGAGTGAGATCCATAGAAGCCAGTACATCCAATCCATCAAAGTGAAATCCAGCACCAACCAAACCCCTCCTGCGTGGTTACAAAACCAGAGTCTTATGCCAACCCCAGAAACCTCAAACTTCCAATAAATTGAGATCTCAAGTGACCAGAGGAAAAACTAAAGAGAGGAAGGAGGGAAGGATAGATAAAGCAAAGTGAGATCCACAGACACCAGCACCAACTGATTCAAGGGGCTGTGGGAGGGAGAGGCAAATTCTGTTGAGTTTCAGTAGATGCTGGTGCGATGGATCTGGCATGCATAAGGACCACCACCAAAGAAAGAAGCCGTCAACCGCGGTCCAGCAAAGCGAGCACCGCCCTTCCCCCCGGAATCCCCAGGCCGCGGCAGCACCAAGGCCACCCCCAAGCCACCCGAGCGGACACCGGTTGGCGAGCCGACCCAGATGCCCGGAACACCCCCGCCCCAGCCCCGGCCCACACCCCCGAGCCCAGGGCTGCAGAACGAGGCCCGGCGGGCCCCCACAGCGCCCCACCGGTCCCCAGCCCCCATCCCCCCACGACCCCCCCGCACCCCACCCAAACCCGCCACCCGCCACGGGGGGGGGGGGGGGGGGGGGGGCAGAGCCACCCCTGCCCGACCACGGGGGACGGCGTCAAGAAAATTGACTAATTAGCATGCAGTAACACCAAGTGTTGAAGCTTAGTGCCCACTAGAAATAAATCTTAAGGAGTTAGTGAGTATAGTGTCGTATAGTGTGGTATGCTCGAGCCCACTAGCAGCAACTAGGTTCCTGACTATATAAAAATAAAAACAATCAGATACAAAATACCAAATACAGAAGCAGCGAAAACAGAAGTTGTAACGATGTGGTGGCTCTCGTTAACAGGCAGAATCTTGGCAGGATTAAGTTGCCAAATTGAGATTAAAATATTCTATGTACATAGACCATATTTGTTTAAATCTTGATACTTGATTTTTATTTAAGGCAGAGATTTTTTCCATTGAGATATAATTTATTAGTAAGTTTAACCAGTGGTCGATATTTAGAGATTGTTTATTTTTCCAATTGACAAGGATTATTTTTTTAGCAATAGTAAGGGCTATAAATATAGATTGAGATTGTTTACATGGTAGCTCAGTTATTGTTAAGTCACCTAGTAAACACAATCTTGGAGATACAGGAAGCCTACAGTTTAATATATCAGCGAGCTTTTCCAAGATTTTAGTCCAGAAATGCAGCACTGGAGTACATGACCATAAAGCATGAAGATAAGTATCGGCAGTGTTTTGTGAGCACTGGAGACAAATGTCGGAGTCAGAGAGTCCCATTTTTTTCATCATATATTGTGTAATATATGTTCTATGAAGTATCTTATATTGGATAAGTTGCAAATTTGTCTGTTTGGTCATTTTAAATACATTTTCACAGATTTGGGTCCAAAAGTCTGGTTCCGGAACTATAGACAAGTCTTTTTCCCATTTTAAAGTCGGTAAATACGTTTTATTTGTGTATAAAAATAACTTATATATTTTTGATATTTTCTTTATTGTTGTTGGAGAAAGCTTTATAATATCTTTAGCTAAGACAGGCAGTTGGAGCGTGTTGGGATTTGTTTCTTAACCATATTTTTAACTTGCAGATAATGTAAGAAATTTCCGTTTTTTATTTCATATTTTTGGACCAAATTTGTATACGATATAAACTTATGATCTGAGAAAAGATGATGAAGGTGTGTAATTCCTTTCTGCTCGCATAAGCTTATATGGAACGACTAAATGGACCCACAAAGGGGTTTAATCCGGCCCGCGAGATGATTTTGTGAAGTTAAAAAAATAAAATAAAATAAATATTGTAATGTCGGACTAATTAATCACCCGGCCACAATCAAAATATATAAAATTTGTAATTTCACAAGCAGTCCTCAGATGAGCAATGCAACTTGTACGGGATAATCGTCCTGGATGTCATTATTTTACACACAACTCGAAGTTACGGTTTGTTTAATAATTATTATTATTTTAATCATAGACCGACAAACGTGTTAAATACGACACAAATTCAATTACTGGGAACACAAATACATATGCCCTACGATTGGCTGGCAACCAGTTCAGGGTGTACCCCGCCTACTGCCCAAAGTCAGCTGAGATAGGCTCCAGCACCCCCCGCGACCCTTGTGAGGAATAAGTGGTCAAGAAAATGGATGGATGGATAGACAAATACATATGACAAGGATTAGTGTCCTTATAACGTCATTAACTGCGCCACGCAATGCATTCTGGGAATAATATATATGCAAAAGTTGTAGCTTTAACACGTTCAGAACTCAGTGTTGCCGCGTTCCATTTGCATTTGTATTATTTTTTGGAACAATATGATTATGAAATAGCGAAAATCTGCGTATAATTGACGTAAATCACGTTTAAGTTATATACCGTTATTTTGCCGATGCGGCCCACTTGGTAATACATTTTCTTGAGCTAACATGAGTTTGACACCCCTGCTTTAAAGGATAGATGTTACCACTACAGTTTTACAGTTTTAAAACATTTTCTATAATGTTGGATATGTCTGTAATGAGAACAAGTAACTATGTGATTTATTTTGGACATTTGTGAAATGATGCTAAAATAATGCAAACATAGCAACTATCTCTCATTAATATCAGTTCACACAACTTCACACTGTCTCTTGACACTTTTTTTTTCTCAATTCAATCAATAAAAAATCATTTTATCTCTATTAGGGGCGGAACTAACCAGGAATAGCCGTGTACAGTAGCGCTAATGCTAGTCAAGATGGCGGCAAACATGTTTACCCAGCTAACAGCTATCCTCTTCGCTGTACTAATTTCATTGTTTATTACTCAGTTCTATGACGAGACAAACTTCTGGTCACGATGTGAAGCTCATGTTTTGATGTATTTCAGCATATGATTGTTTCCAGCTACTCCCACACTGCTAGCATTAGCTCATGTAGCATCTCTACTTGGCTGCGGTCCAAAGCAATAAACATCAAGAAACCCTCCCAAATGTGAAGTGGAAAGCATGTTTAAACGGGGAGAGCCCTCCGACTCCACAGATTTGGTGCGGTGGCACGATGACATCACCGTCGTCCTCATCATCATCAAAGAGGAAACCCGAGCGCGCCTGCCATAGTGGCCCCTCAATAAACAGACTGGTTATCACATCACTAACATTTATTTAACCCCTCTGCAGAAGGTGTTCTGTTGGAGGGGAGGGAGCCGTACCCAAATCTATTTGGCTGACCCAGTGATGTCCTACACGCGCACACACACAGACACAGGGCACTTTCTCAGACCCAAAACACAAGTGTATCTTTCGAACTATGGGTGTGAAAGGTGCTCATGTACGATGCCTGAAAAAGAAGGGAACATCCAGCATCATGTGGACTTTCCTAACTTAGTGGCCTTTTGATGTTCGACTAATTTGAATAAGACTTTTATTTCTTCAGAAATGCAATTTAACAATAGAATATTACGGAAGCGTATTGCATTCACTTGGAAAGAAAAAAACAACAACTTGCGAACGTCACATGACCAAAAACAGAGAACAGGGGAGCCGTGATTGATTGGTTGTTAGTTCAAGTATTGATTTCAGTTCTCATGTGACGATCCTTACCTGGTCCCTAATGTTGCAATCAAGGAAGGTGGGAAGTTGGACATATCCCACTTGGAATCTCCCAGTGTGTCAAAATGTTTGAAGCGAATGTAAACAAAAAAGATGGCTGAGTCCAATAAATTGTTTGTTGTTCTGGTTAACACAGTCAGTAGAATCACGTTGGGTTACGTAAAGTTACTTTTTTTGAATAATGACAATGCTACAGTAAATGAATAAATATGTTTATAATCGTGTAAATTATGTTTTGCCATTCACGGTCTTTGTCTCAATGGCAGGGGTGGCGAGATCCGGTCCTCGAAGGCCTGTCCTGCAGGTTTTAGATATTTCCCTTCTTCAACACAGCTGATTCATAATCAGCTCATCAGCAAGCTCTGCAGAACCCTGATAACGAGCCTGTTAATGACAAGGCGGGGTCAAGTAGGACTCAGACGCAGGCGTAAGGTAGGCCACCAAGGCAGCAGGTTTATTTCCGGCCAACAGTGGTCTCCTCTCAAACTGAGAGGAGAACAGGGAGGGGAAAAAGTGGAGAACAAAAAGCGCTCCACTAGGGAGGAAAAAACAGGCAAAAGGTACTGGGGACAACAGAAAGCGCTCCGCTAGGGAGGAAAAAGGGCACAAGGCAAAAGGGGTAACTAAAGGCGCTCCAAAAGGGAGGAAAAGGCACAAAAACAAGGCAACAACGCTAGGCAACATGAACGAGGACATAAGGACTGTGGACGCTTCCATGCACTGACGGTGACACTTCGGCAACGGAGGGGAGAATGCAGGTGGCTTTTATTGTGTGGGTTGATTGGTGGCAGGTGGTGATAATCATGGGCGGGAGACCGGTAATGAGTGAGCGGCAGGAAGGGCAAGTGACCTGGGGTGAGAGGAGAGTTAGGATTTCAGAGTAAAACGGGAAACAGAGACACAAAAATAAAAGCATGAGCCGCCACGCCTGGTGGCGGCGTGACAGTACCCCCCCCTCAACGGCCGGCTCTTGACGGCCCAGGAATGTCAGGGTGATCCTCATAAAATTCATCAATTAACGAGGGATCCACGATGAACCGGGAGGGGACCCATTGCCTTTCCTCCGGGCCGTATCCCTCCCAGTCCACCAGGTATTGTCTTCCGCGGCCCCGATTACGAACATCCAAAAGTTTTCTAACCTTGTAAACGGGGCCGCCTTCAATCATCTCCGGGGGGGGGGTGGGTCGGGTTCGGAGGGCACCAGTGTGCTTTCATGAACAGGCTTGACTTGGCTGACGTGGAATGTAGGATGAACTCTGAGGGATCGTGGCAGACGGAGTCGAACGGCGGCAGGTCCTATGGACTTGGTTACTGGAAAAGGCCCCACAAATCGCGGGGCCAACTTTGGACATGGTACCTTGAGCCTGAGGTGTTTGGCTGATAGCCAAACTCGCTGGCCTGGACGGTATTCTGGAGCCGGTCTCCTCTTCCGGTCGGCGGCCCTCTTTACCCGGTCTCCCTGGCGTTGAAGTGCCGTCCGGGCCGCCGACCAGACCTTGTGGCACCGACGGATCATGGCTTTGACCGAGGGGACCGTTACCTCCTCTTCCAGTTCGGCGAAGAATGGGGGATCGTAGCCATGGACACACTTGAACGGGGTGAGACCTGTGGCAGATGTGGGCAAAGAGTTGTGCGCGAGCTCGACCCATACTAGATACTTGCTCCAGGTTGTTGGGTTCTGGGAGACGAGGCATCGGAGACCGGTTTCGAGCTGCTGGTTCAGCCGTTCTGCCTGCCCATTGGCCTCAGGATGGTACCCAGAAGTCAGGTTGGCTTTGGCACCTAGGGCTTTGCAAAATTGAGTCCAAAATCGGGAGACGAACTGTGGTCCACGGTCGGAAACGATGTGTAAGGGGAAACCATAAAACCTGAATATGTGGTGGATCATGATGTCGGCTGTGGTCTTGGCGGATGGGAGCTTGGTTAATGGGATGAAACGAACCATCTTAGAGAATCTGTCGACGACTGTGAGGATTGTGGTTTTACCATGGGATGGTGGTAGTCCGGTCACAAAATCCACTGAAATTTCCGCCCATGGTCTGGATGGAATTGGTAGTGGCTGGAGTAGACCCATCCGGGACTGGTTTGACGTCTTGTTGCGGGCACAGGTAGGACAAGCAGCTACGTAGTCCTTGATTGTGGTCTCCATTGCCGGCCACCAGAATCTCCGGGCGACAGCATACACGGTCCTGCGAACTCCAGGGTGGCAAAATAATCGTGAAGTATGGGCCCAGTGTATTACCTGGGCCCTCAGTTCCTCAGGCACAAAGAGTCGGCGTGGTGGGCATGACGTGGGGGGAGTGACGTTCCGTAGTGCCTCTTTGACGTCGTCCTCAATTTGCCACCTCATGGCCCCGACTATGCAGTCCCGGGGCAGAATGGTCTCAGGCTCGGCTTCCAGTGGTTCGGACTCGTGAATTCTTGATAAAGCGTCAGCCTTGATGTTCTTACTGCCAGGTCTGTAGGTCAGAGAGAAAACGAAGCGGTTAAAAAACAAAGACCATCTGGCCTGTCGAGGGTTGAGTCTTTTGGCCTGGCGTAAGTATTCCAGATTTCGGTGGTCGGTCCAAATCACGAAGGGGAGTTCGGCGCCTTCCAGCCAGTGTCTCCATTCTTCGAGAGCCACCTTCACAGCTAGGAGCTCCCGATCACCGACCGAGTAGTTGCGTTCCGCTTTTGATAATTTTCGTGAGAGGAAAGCGCAGGTATGTGTCTTGCCGTCCTCTTGACAACGCTGGGACAGGACTGCCCCAATACCAATACTCGAGGCGTCCACCTCCACCACGAACTGGCGCTTGGGGTCAGGGACTCTGAGGATAGGGGCATTAGTGAAGCGAGCTTTTAAGTCCTTGAATGCCCCTTCAGCTTCCGTGTTCCACCTAAATCGAACTTGCGGGGAGGTCAAGGCGTGCAGGGGGGCAGCAATGGTGCTGAAGTTTCTGATAAATCGCCGGTAGAAGTTGGCGAATCCGAGGAATTGTTGTACCTTCTTTCGTGAGTCCGGCGTGGGC
Organism: Festucalex cinctus; assembly: GCF_051991245.1. Lineage (NCBI taxonomy): Eukaryota > Metazoa > Chordata > Actinopteri > Syngnathiformes > Syngnathidae > Festucalex > Festucalex cinctus. Next base: position 14,320,812 of record NC_135411.1, on the reverse strand, counting down.
CAATCCCGCACGGCGCTGACCTTGTCCGCTTCCATCTCCACTTTTCCGGGTGACACGACGAATCCCAAGAAGGAGATGGAGTTGACGTGGAACAGGCTCTTTTCTGCCTTCACGTAAAGCTGGTGATCCAGCAGGCGTTGCAAGACTCGGTCCACGTGGCTTCGATGGCTTGCTTGGTCAGGAGAGTAGATTAGGATATCATCCAGGTAGACATACACAAAGTGGTCGATGAAATCTTTGAGTACTTCGTTAATCATGGCCTGGAAGACTGCGGGAGCGTTCGTGAGGCCGAAAGGCATGACCAGGTACTCGTAATGTCCCCGGGGAGTGTTAAAACCAGTCTTCCATTCATCTCCCTCGCGGATCCGGATGAGGTGATAGGCGTTGCGGAGATCGAGCTTCGTGAAGATTCTAGCTTGTTGCAGCTGGTCAAACACAGAGGACATCAATGGCAAGGGGTACCGGTTCTTAACAGTGATGTCATTCAGGGGACTGTAATCAATGCATGGGCGTAGGGATCCATCCTTTTTACTCACGAAGAAAAAACCTGCGCCTGCAGGTGAGGAAGACGGTCGGATGAGGCCGGCCTTCAAGGAGTCGTCAATATAATTGTTCATGGCTTGGCGTTCGGGTCCTGAGACCGAGTACAGTCTCCCCTTGGGGATGGTTGATCCGGGGATCAGGTCAATCGGGCAGTCATACGGTCGATGGGGAGGAAGAGTCATGGCCTTGGTTTTGCTGAAAACCTCCCGCAGGTGGTGGTAGCAGGAGGGAACGGTGTGCAGGTTCGGGTATTCCTCTTGAGCGGACGAGGCGAGGGACACCTGGTGAACCTGGGCTGTGGTGTTCCGGGGTGCGGGTTGTTCCAATCTGTGAGTCATGCAGTCCTTTCCCCACTCCAGAATGACTCCAGAGTTCCAGTCGATTCTGGGATTATGTAGACGCAGCCAAGGGTGACCCAGAACCAAAGTGGGGGAAGCAGAATGGAACACATGGAAGCGAAGGGTCTCGAGGTGCTGTCCGATGTGCAATTCCAGAGGTTCAGTGATGTGGGTGATTCTGAAAAGTTCCTTGCCGTTCAGCGCTCGAGCCTGGATGGTTGACAGAAGTGGCTCGGTGGAGACTCGTAGTTGCCTCACAAGCTCCCAGTCCATGAGGCTCTCGTCGGAACCGGAATCGATGAGGGCTGACAGATTTGTGGTGACATTGTGGTGGTTTATCTGCATTTGCGTGAGCCTGTGGTTCTTGGCGGGTCGGGGTGACGGAGGACTCACCGGTGACCCGCTCTTCGTGGTGCAGGATCCCACTAGGTGGCCAAGACCACCACAATAGAAGCATCGGCCCTCTCGGCGGCGGCGCTGTCGCTCCTTGGGCGTTAGCCGGGCCCTTCCCAGTTGCATGGGTTCCTCTCTGGCGAAGTCCACCTCTCCTGGTTCAGGTCGGGAAGGAAGGATGGGTTGCGGCCTTCCGGGCCCCGGTGGTCGTGACCAGGGGGTGGGTTCCTCCCTCCTTCGGAGTCCGCCGATCTTAGCCAGTTCCCGGCGACGATGATCGGTGCGGATGGTGAGGGAAATCAAGGCGTCCAAGTCCGCGGGGAGATCTACGGGAACCAGAAGCTCTTGAATGGCGGGTGAGAGTCCTTTCAGAAAATGGTCGTGAAGTGCGATGGCGTTCCAGCCACTGCTCGTTGCCAACGTTCGAAAGCGAACTGCATAGTCGCTGACAGATTCGTTGCCTTGCTGAAGTCGGCTCAGTGCTCGTGCCTTCTCTCGGTCATTGTTTTCTGGATCAAAGACTTGGCGCAAAGCGATTCGAAAGTCCTGTACGCTTTGGCAGACCGAGGAACCCCTGGCCCATTCCGCGGTCGCCCAGGTTTTGGCCCGTCCCGTCAGGTGAGACAACATGAAGGCCACTCGGGATCGGGCTGTGGGAAATGCCTGTGGTAACTGTTCAAAATGAATGTCACATTCTGTGAGGAAAGTCTGACAGCGTCCGGGTTCACCGGAGTATCGTTCTGGGGAGGCCAGTCTCAATCCTACCCCGGTGAATGGCGTGGTCGGTACAGAGAACTCAGGGTGAGGAATCTGTCCAGTGGGAGCTGGCGCTCGACGCCGTGAAAGGCCTACCAGCTCGTGGACCTGGCTGGTCAATTCCTCCATCCGGGACAGCATGGTCTGTTGGGTCCGGTCCTGGTTGTTGAGCCGGGCCTCCTGGCTCTGCAGTGCGGCCTCGACCATGCCTGCTGGGTCCATGCTGGCCGAAGTGTACTGACAAGGCGGGGTCAAGTAGGACTCAGACGCAGGCGTAAGGTAGGCCACCAAGGCAGAAGGTTTATTTCCGGCCAACAGTGGTCTCCTCTCAAACTGAGAGGAGAACAGGGAGGGGAAAAAGTGGAGAACAAAAAGCGCTCCACTAGGGAGGAAAAAACAGGCAAAAGGTACTGGGGACAACAGAAAGCGCTCCGCTAGGGAGGAAAAAGGGCACAAGGCAAAAGGGGTAACTAAAGGCGCTCCAAAAGGGAGGAAAAGGCACAAAAACAAGGCAACAACGCTAGGCAACATGAACGAGGACATAAGGACTGTGGACGCTTCCATGCACTGACGGTGACACTTCGGCAACGGAGGGGAGAATGCAGGTGGCTTTTATTGTGTGGGTTGATTGGTGGCAGGTGGTGATAATCATGGGCGGGGGACCGGTAATGAGTGAGCGGCAGGAAGGGCAAGTGACCTGGGGTGAGAGGAGAGTTAGGATTTCAGAGTAAAACGGGAAACAGAGACACAAAAATAAAAGCATGAGCCGCCACGCCTGGTGGCGGCGTGACAGTTAATTGGAATCAGCTGCACTTCGAATAGGGAAATCTATAAAACCTGCAGGACTCCGGCCCTCGAGGACCGCAGTTTGCCACCCCTGCTCTACGGGGTTCGCTAGTCAGATTTAAACCAGTCGGTGAAGTCCAGGTCCTTTTTTTTTCAACTTCACAACTTGGATTTCCGAGTTTAAAGGGGCGTTACCGTGCATACTTCCTGTTATGTAGTCGGAATAGTCTAATTTCCCATCTTCCTCGAATGCAGCATGAGACACCGTGACATCATTTTCAGTCGCCAGAAAGTAGCAAAATGGCCGCCCCCTGAGTTGGGTAGATTTTGTTGCTTAATTACTTCACATTACACAAACATAATATTATCATGAGACTGTTGGGTGCACGTACAAAGAACATATTATTTATTTATTTATTTATTTTTACTTGACTTCCTCTTTAAAATGTTCATAAATCTCTGACGGCATGCTCCTACAACATTTGCATGCTCTCCACGTGCCTACGTGGGTTTTCTCCGGGTACTCCGGTCTCCTCCCACATTTTAAAGACATGCATGGCAGGTTAATTGGGCGCTCCGAATTGTCCCGAGGTGTTCTTGTTAGTGTGGATGGTTGTTCGTCTCTGTGTGCCCTGCCATTGGCTGGCAACCAGTCCAGGGTGTCCCCCGCCTACTGCCCAGAGCCAGCTGAGAGCACCCTCTGCGACCCTTGTGAGGAATAAATAAGCGGTCAAGAAAATGGATGGATGGACAAATAAAATGCTTTGGAATTGTGTGTCGCCATTTGTCACCCAATTTGGGTAAATTCTCTTGTCAGAGTTCATCAAATTGGCTGAATTGTTGGATTCTTTTTATGCCAATTTGACTATAATGGAACCCAGAGTTCGAATCAAACATGGTGAAGCTGCATTTAGCTATTATGCTGCACACAGATGGAATAGGCTACCAACAGAAGTGAAGTCAGCCCCGAGTGTAAATGCTTTTAAATCCAGGTTAAAAACTTTGCTTTTTTCTTATACCTTTGATTATGGATTTTTAAACAGCTTTAATCAAGGTTTTTTTTTAATTATTATTTTAAACTTCCTTATGTTAAATGTTTTAAAGTTTGTTGAATAATGTTTTAAGATTGTTATTGTATGATCTTTTTAGTAAATTTTGTAACCTATTTTCATTTATTTTTCTTCCTCTGAATGTTAACTACTGTTTCTTGATGCTTAGGTGTTTTCTTTCCTTGTGTAAAGCACATTGAGTTGCCTTGTGTATGAAATGTGCAATACAAATTGTAGCACTGGACATTTTCGCAGCAGTCCGCGCTGTAACAGTCGCCAAAATGGTTAGCTTTTAGCCGTTAGCAGTCGCGAGAGAAAAGAAGCATGTCCACTCGCCATCTTTGTTGTGAACTCACTGACCTCTTTATTTTGCGCATGCTCAGAAACACACTGTGCACGCAGGCACGCACTTTCGTCAATTTTGCCAAATGTATACACATGCTATTAAACATGGCTTTGTCATCAATATTAACAAATATCCTCAACACTCCCACTCAAAGACATGTTTATAGCGTCTGTAATGATAAACACAAAAATAACAAAAACTTTAGTTAACACCAAAATAAAATCAGCTCAACCCAAGTTGGCATTTTCAAATTTTTCTTATTCTCCAAACAAAAATCTCTTGAATTTTTCTAACCTTGCTTTTGTCACAGGTTTGGTAAGAACATCAGCTACCATATTTACAGTAGGGCAGTATTCTATAGATATTTTCCCATCTTTGTGTGCAGAACGTACAAAATGGTACTTTATATCTACATGTTTGCTTCTTTGTCTACAAACTGGGTTCTTAGACAGCGCTATTGCCCCCTGATTATCCTCGTAGATCTTGACTGGTTCATGCTGGTCATTTTTGTTTATACCTTTGAGTAGTTGTACAAGGTACATACTCTCCTGCGTCGCGGCTGCTAACGCCATATATTCGGCCTCGCAGGTTGACAATGCCACTGTTGGTTGTTTTTTGCTCTTCCGTGATATTACTGGCCCTTTTTTGTTTAAACTGAAACAGTATCCAGTTGTGCTTTTTCTATCATTTTTGTCTGATGCCCAAATCTGCATCACTGTATGCTTCAAGCTGTGTACTTTTCTCACATTTCCGAAAGTGCAGTTTTTGACTAATACTACCCTTCAAGTACCTCAGCACATGTTTGGCTGTTGTCCAATGCTGTTGTTTGGGTTCCGCCAGGTGTTGTGATAACTTACTCACAACCCAGCTTAGGTCAGGTCTAGTTGAAGTTGTAATGTATATCAAACTGCCAACCATCTCTCTATATCCTGTTGAATCAATTATCTCACCCTCAGTGTCAAAGTGTAATTTTTGTTCACATGGGGTGGATCTCGGTTTGCATTCGGCCATTCCAAATTTTGTCAATATCTTTCTAATGTGTCTCTCTTGTGTCATTTCAATTTCTCCTACATTCTGTTCAAAGTCAATTCCGAGAAAACATTTAAGTGGACCCATATCTTTCATCTTAAATCTTTCCTTCAGCATTGTTTTGACATCATCAAGTAGCTTGTTGTTACTCGCTGCTATGATCAAGTCATCTACCCACACCAGTAGAATCACTTTCTCATCTTTGGATTCTTTGCTGTAGACACACTGATCAGCATCATTTTGTACAAAACCATTTTTTGTAAGGTGTTCATGCAATAGCATGTTCCAATTGCGTCCAGACTGTTTTAAGCCGTATAATGACTTGTTGAGTTTACACACCAAATGTTGCCCTGTGTCTGACTCCGTCTCAAAACCCTCAGGTTGTTCCATATAAACCTCACAATCCATTGGCGCATGGAGGTAAGCGGTTTTCACATCCATCTGGTGTAGGATAAGATCTTCTTGTACCGCTACCTGCATCAATGCTCGCACAGAAGTCATATTAGCCGTTGGTGAGAATGTCTCTTTATAGTCAATGCCCTTTGCAACATATCTGGCTTTAAAAGTTTCAGATCCATCTGGACCTTCTTTCACCGTATAGACCCAGCGAGCTCCCACTGCATGTTTGCCCTTCGGTAGTGGGGTCAGACTGAACGTCTTGTTCTCTCTCTCAAAGCATTCATTTCTTCTTTCATTGCATCAGTCCACATTTTTGCCTTTTTAGAATCTATAGTTTCTCTGTATGTTGTTGGTACATCACAAGTCACCCGATAGAAATAATCCACATTTTTATTCTCATCATTATCACACTCAGCTTTACATTGGTACTCTTTCAAATATTCGGGAGCCTTTCTTTGTCTTGTAGGATATCTCCCTTCTGCCTGTTCTTCCTGAGTGGCATCTGTTTGGCTCACACCTGATTCAAAATGTTCCTCAGCACTTTCCTTTTTACTCTCCCTAGCTGGTGTTTGACTCTGACTATGCTCGGTAGCATATCTACATGACTTTCAGTGTCAAGTTGTATGTCATCTGTCTGCGTCTGTCTATCTGTGTTGTCTTTGGTGATAGATTTGATCAGTCTGTGTTTTAGGACTTTTCCTGTCTCAGGGTAGTAAATGTTATATGCTGGACTGTATTTATCATAGCCAATGAAAATACCTTTTTCGCACCTAGCATCCAGCTTCTTTTTATCTTGCTTATATATGTAGCATTCAGAGCCAAAAACCTTCATGTTTGATAGGTCAGGGACCTTTCCTGTGAAAACACCATAAGGAGTTTGCTCGAGACGTTTACTGTAGCACCTATTCCGAATTTGAGCTGCTGTCTGTACAGCGTACGTCCATAAATGTTTTGGAAGATTGCTATCCAAAAGCATGCATCGTGACATCTCAAATAAGGTTCTCCAACCCCTTTCTGCTGTTCCGTTTTGGTGAGGAGAGTAGGGTGCACTAGTTTCGTGCCTTATCCCTTTAGTCCTAAGCAAAGATTGGAAATCTTTCCCAGTAAACTCGGTACCGTTATCGGATCGGATACATTTTATCTTTCCATACGGTGCTACATCCGCTACAAACTTTTCTGTAGCTATGTGGTGTCACTTTTTGCCTTGATGAAATATGGAAAAATCATTCCACTGTAATCATCAGTAAATGTTATCGCATATCTGTATCCATCTTTATCAGCTGGCTCTATAGGGCCACACAAGTCTGTGTGAACTTGCTCTAGCACAGCTGTAGCTTTAGCATCTGCTTCTCTGTTTCTGCCTTGTGCAAACTTTCCTTGTATACATATTTCACAGTTTCGATTAGACTTGTTATTACCTTTGATAGTCATTCCTTTTACCACCTTTTCAAGCTTTACAACATCATCAAAGTTGCAATGACCAAGTACCCTATGCCATGTTTGAATGTCATAAGTGGTACACGCTCGATCAACATTTTCACCATCTATTGTGCTAAGATAGTACAGCCTACCGTACACGTCCATCTTGAACTTGGTACCGTTTTTATGTTTCAACCAGTTGTCTCCTTCTTTGAAGTGGACTTCCGCTCCGTTGGTCGTCGCTGCTTTAACCGAGAAGATGTTTTGTGGAAACGATGGGATGTAGAGTGCTGACTTCAGCCTCGTTCTCACTTTGTGTCCCTCGCTGTCCAGCAAGTAGACTTCAGCGTCTCCTCTCATCTTCGCCATGCCGCTCACCTCTTTTCCATCAGCCCGCTCGATCACGTGATTCTCAGGTTTGAAGCTTTCATCGAATGTTTTGAATTTTGTGACGTCGTTGATCATGTGTGTTGTTGCGCCACAGTCCACCATTAGTCCCTTCTTGTTGCCTTGTTGGATGGAGCAATCGCTCATCTTGAAACAAAATGATTTAGGCTCCTCATCTGGTTCTCCATCAGCTTTTCTCATATGATCACGACCTCGTGCCCTCTTCCTCGCTGTGGTGTGTCCCGTTTCTCCTGGGACTCATTAGGACAGGCTCTGGCCATGTGTCCCTTTTTCCCACAAGCATAACACTCGACGTCAGCCAGGTCCATCTTCCTTCCTCGTCCTCTGCCACGTGTCCTCATTGTCCCGCTTGTCTTCATCACGTTGTCTCCTTCAACATCAGCGTCATTGTGGCTGTATTTTTCAGTGCTTTCATAACTTCTAAGTTTCGTTTTAAATTCACTAAATGTCACAACATCATTGGTCTGAGTAACGTGCACGACGAACGGCTTGAATGATTCCGGTAGCCCCTTTACTACCATTGCTATCTGAAGCCCATCACTAATGTTTTCGTCTGCCCTCCTCAACGACGTGAATATGTTCTCAGCCCGAATAATGTAGTCAGTTACCGTTTCATTGCTGGCCTTGTGGAGCGAGGAAAGTTCACAATATAAACTCACGATTCGTGGCTTGTCTTTTCCGGCGTAGTGTTCTCGAAGAATCTCCAGCACTCTCCGCCCGTTACGCTTTACGTCTCTCATCACCAGCGATAAGCTTTTGTCGTCCAGGCATTGCACAAGCTCCGCATATGCCTCTCCATTCTTTCGTTCTTCTTCGGCGAGTGCTTCTTCGTCCTCCGCGCCAATCACTGGTTCCTCCAGGAGCACTTCTCCGAGGCCACGCAGTTCCATGTGCGCGAGAAATCTCGTTTCCCAGAGCTCGTAACTTTTCTCATCGCCGTCAAATAAAAGTCTCAACCACCTTTGGCCTGCATGACTGGGCCCATAACCTGCAGCACTGGACATTTTCGCAGCAGTCCGCGCTGTAACAGTCGCCAAAATGGTTAGCTTTTAGCCGTTAGCAGTCGCGAGAGAAAAGAAGCATGTCCACTCGCCATCTTTGTTGTGAACTCACTGACCTCTTTATTTTGCGCATGCTCAGAAACACACTGTGCACGCAGGCACGCACTTTCGTCAATTTTGCCAAATGTATACACATGCTATTAAACATGGCTTTGTCATCAATATTAACAAATATCCTCAACACAAATAAACTTGCCTTGCCTATAGGATACAAGAGAAATCAATCAAATTGTTTGTTCTATTAAAAAAAATCAAAGTAACTGACCAATTTCACCTCGGGAAGTGATTATGTGCTTTACTATTTGATGATCTGAATATTGTGACATAAACTTTACTTTGCATCTGTTCTGTAAGCAATTTGTAAAGCACAATACGCAAAGGACGCGCAGTTGGTGTCTTCAATGAAGTCCACTACTCCCTTTTTTCGAAAAAAGAAAGGATGCAAAAGAAGGCAAAACGATGAGTGTAAGGGGAGGACGCCATTCCTTTCCCGTTTGCGAACTCTCTCCCACACATCACCGCATCCCCGAGCCAGGCCCCTGTGTGTGCGTGTGTATGTGTGTGTTTTCGTTCTTCATGACTTTAAGGAAAGAAAATGGAGCACGGACCAAAATAAATACGCCGCTCTCTCTCTCTCGGATCAGACAATGTGTCATAGTGTGTGCGATAGCTCCTCGGTGGAGGGCTGGGCGGCGTTGTTGTTGTTTTAGCCCGGAGGAGGATGGAGAGCTCGGGCCCTGCGGAGCGTCTGTCACTCCGTCTACATCGCACACACTCGCCGTCTCTTGCGTGATTTACACTCCAAAGCGTGACAAATTTCAATGAAACGACTGCACACAGTCACAGCGCAATCTGCTTCACTTGTCAGCCATATAAGATGCCATCACCCTGCGCTAACTTGAAACACCTGATTTCGTCATCCACCTAACGAACTTCTCCCTAAAATAGACGCTCCCCTTCTGCCACCAGGACAAAAAAAAAAAAAAAAAAAAGTCATCATGAGCGCAGTTTGTCGGCGCTACTTGTCTTCAAAAAAAAGACACGAAAGAGTCCCAAGATGTCCATTTCAACTCTGTTGCTAACCAAAACAGCATCACCCACGCAGGAAGCAATTAATTACGATCTCACTTATCTTATGTTTACGAGGGCAGTACAGTTAATCGAATTAAAATCGAGATTGTCATGTATTGGAGTGCAATTTTTAATCACAAAGGCTGCAATTTGAATCAGCAAATATCGGGTATGCAGTCAATAGGATGTATTTATTTATTTATTTATTTATTTACAAATTTGTTTATCAGTGCTTAATTAAGAAGTGCAGTCCACGTCCACGGATATTGTTTCATGTTTTCAGACCGAGATCAACATGAGTACATGAGTAGGCAAGGCAAGGCAGGGCAAGTTTATTTGTATAGCACATTTCATACACAAGGCAACTCAATGTGCTTTACACAAGGAAAGACACCACATAAGCATCAAGAAACAGTAGTTAACATTCAGAGGAAGAAAAATAGTCGCCAATACCGATACCAAGTACCGGTACCACCTTGATACATGAAATCTCCCCCACCAAAAAACAATGACAGACAATTTTAAAGACCTATACATCCCGATATAGCATTTCATGAAAATAAAGGCAATTTGCTTTTATTCTCATTTTTGATTGTAAAGTGGCCCATATTTGTTATGCACTGAGGTTGGATCCCAAAGCGCAGACACAAATAAGATTTTAACTATTCATTCACATCGAGAGGCGAGAAACAACGAAGGCTGCACACAGGAACTGCGCTAATAATCCGACAGAGAAATACACTTCTCAGAAGCTACCACAGACAGTGAATCAGTCTGATTGGTTGTGACTAAGTAAAGGATTAAAGATTGACATCACATATGTTCTGACATCAACTAGCTGTCACATAACATGAAACCAGTTGAAACTAGATGCCAATTCCAAAACAGACACTTAACAGGTCATGAACCCAAACTTAACCCTGGTGTGACCCACATGACAATATTGGTATCGGCTTCTGTTCAGAGTACCGACACCTTGAAAATAAGGCCGTGAATTGGCCTGATACGATACATGATTTTTTTTTTTAATTGTAATACAGATTTTAAGAAAATATGTGGGAAAATTACCTTCAAAAATAAATTGCATATCATAATTGTAATATTCAGAGAAAATAAATCACAATTTATTAAAATAAAATCAAAATTGTTCAGCCCGATTGTTCACACATGCATATAAAAAACCTAACGCCAGTTGTACACCTTTGGTCATTATGCTGTTATGTTGGTGTAAAAGGTTTGAGAACGACTGCTCAAAATGATTTATGTTTAGGAAAAAAAATCCTTACAATCTATCGGATGACTTTGTGTACACGTGTGTGTGCTTGCCGACCGACAAGTTCCACCATGACGTCAAGCGTTGTGTTGAAGGCCTCCGCATACTTAAATGTCTCGAAATGTGAAACATCCCCGTCCCCTCAGGAAGGAACTGGAAGGCCACCTTCATTCTGGAGCGGCTGTCGTCATCAGCTCGCAATGTTGCTGTCGCCAAATGACACTTTCAGTCAGTGAGCACTTACACGGCGAGTTCACTTCAGTCCTCGGAGGTTTCAATGTAGCCCGTCGGGATGATGATAGCGGGACGAAAGGACTCCTGTGTCTTTTCTAGCGCCAAAAAACGTGGCTATGTTAATATGATGTGAGTGTAGGGAGCAGTAGGGGCCACAGTAAAAAGAAAAACACATCACTACTACTTTTAGGATGATATGTACACCCATATATATATATTAGGGGATGTCAATATTAGTGCGTTGATTTTGCAATGTTAGCAGACACATCCGCGTCAAAATGTAACAGTAATCAATTTAATAATACAAGTTGGGGTCAAGTTGTATTTTACAATTTTAAAAATGTGCAGAATTTCACAAGTTACTTCATGTTAAAGATTAGATAGCACTTAATAAATAAAAAAAAAAAAAAAAAAAATATATATATATATATATATTAGCCTGTGTCTACATCAGTATCAGTCACGTAATATTCTGGCCACTCGCGCTCAGTAATTAGGTTGCTACTGACAAATTCTGTTATTTTTTTTCACTGAAAATCAGTGAGTGTTTTGGCAGGATCCCTGTATGGGATAATGAGAGCCTAGCAACTTCATTGTATGCATCAACCATTCAGAGTATATTCAGTATTGTGTATGGTGACTTGCAGAAATTAGGTTTATATTTCACAGCGATTTTTTTTTTCTTGTGTGCTTTGCTTTCATTTCATTGTTGATGGTTCTGACAACATGATGATGCAGAGTAGACCAATCTTGGAGTAGCTGTTGGAAAAATATGAAAGAAATTTATATTCACATTCTTACTGATGAAATCTGCATTTAGAATTTATCCCACACTTATTTCATACTTACTGGTACACCCGTACTCCACACACTGTGGTATTTTCGCCGTAGAGGAAGAAAATAAGCTTACTGTAGGTGTGGAAGGTAAGATGGCCGCCGCCGGCTTCACTTCTTGCTTGGCATGAGCAGTCCATGTTATTTGACGTCCGTGCTGTGTCAGCCTGCGAATCCACCGCGGTCTGACGATCTTTTTTTGAAGCTTTGAGCCAGGACAGCATGGTAGCGTTTTTCTTTACATTTTTTTTAACTCAAGAACTATGGTTGTACACACGCTTTGGGGTCGGCTAGCATTGGGCTAGGCTAGCATCACGTTGAATGACGCAAGCACACTTCTCTCGTAAAGCACAGATTTATATTACAACTGGAGTAATTATGCGCTTGCTGATGTGATGAGCGCACAAACTTCCATATTATATGTAAGTCCGTGGACGAATGGCGGAAGAGCTTTTTGGGATCAACATATGCATTGTCAAGCGTTCCGGTACGCAGACAAGTCTGTGACAGTGCGTCCTTTGCACGGTGAGAAGTACCTGAACGCTTAAGGGCGATTTTTAGAAGTTCCGGAGCTCCGTACCGGTGTGTTCCGGGCCACTTAAAACACTGGATATAATTAAAAAACTTCAAATTCAACACTAGCTGCTTGAAAAGCCTTAACAGCTCAAAAAAGACCCTTACTCATCTGCACATTGAGGCAAATCAGTTCCACGTATTTTGGTCTTGTTCAGTTTATTACATTTTGGGATGTTTTTGCTATAGTTTTCTAGCTAGCTCGCCACCACGGTTGATCCGCCAACTCCTACTTACTTCATTATTCTTTGTTTTAAATCAAACAAAATTCCTATTTAAATGTGAAAAGCGGAAAATCAATCAGGTCTAACGTTGCCTGAACACAGACATCCGCTGGCCCCAACGCGTCGCAGGTAAAAGATTTGTTCCGGCCGTGTTTACCCACCACACTGGCTGCCTTTCATGTCTTAATCCCCCACTCATTGCTCACACAAACCTGCGGCCGGCGCGGCTATTGTGTGCGCCAACGCGTCGCTCTCTCAAGGTGTGTGTGACTAACCTCTACTGTACGAAAAGAGCAAACACGCCATCAAAAGAGCAGCGCGCCGGCCGTCTGCAGGTGACGGGTCAGCCGCGGGTCAGGGGTGTTTCTTAGGTTGACGGGCCCGTTGAATGGCGGGAAATGTTTCACCCGAAACCAGTTAGTTAACATGCAGGTCATGTGATATTTGGACATGAAATATTCACAAAATGCGAAAGATATTTAGTTTTTGGGTGAAAATTTGGGATGGACCTAAAAGGTGAACTTAATTTAAACTTTTCCAAGTATTAACTGAAAAGAGAAATTACAGGGTGATCCAAAATGGTTGACCGCATTCTAAATGCCCATATCTCGGAAATTGCTTGATGGATCTTAATGAAACTCAATACACTTTATGTTGAAGGTCACAAGTTTTATTGGTTAAATTTACAAAGAAAAGAACATTTGTGAAGAAGGCACGCTACATTGTCTTCGGTGACTGAATCCAAGCATACACTAACACGCAAAATGCCTTATCTTTTGAAGTGAACGGCATTTCTTAACCTGAAAAGATAGAAATGCCAAACATTACACACAAAAACTTGATACGTTTCTAAACAAGCTGTGAAAATTTGAGGTCATTCCAACGAAAATTGTCAAAATTAGGGGTCAAAACATTTTGGAACACCCTAGTTTGAGATGTATGCTTGATACGCTGTGGAATTGTCAAGTGGTGTCTGAAGCTTAAATAGTGACATTGAAATTGAAAACGTCTCCATTAAAGCACTTCATGGTGCTGGATTTATTTATTGGTAAATAAACACCAAAGCTGCCCTAACTGAACATAACTCATAACTCTTTTTATCTTACCATAATGGTCAATACACTAGCTAAATGCTAAAATGTCATCATTATAGTTTGTCATGAATTTTGACATTTACTGTATTGAAATTGGTATTAACTGTATTGGAAATAAAACCTGAAAAAATAGGAATGCATTGATCATTGATTATGATGTCAAATTATGTTAGTTTATTAGTTAGTTAATTTAATTAGTTTTATTTGTTTTTGTTTTAGCATTTAGTTAGCATTTAGCATTATTTTCAATTCATTTCGAAAGGCTTCATTCCTGTTCAAAATGGTCTAAGCAGTCGAGAGTTGACTGAAATTGAAAGAGTGCGCATTAAAGCCATTCATGACACCGGCTATGCTCTTCATGGCAAGCGGTCGAATACATTTGTTAAACGTCATATTTCCACTAATGAGCACAAGAGTGGACACGAAGCAGACGTGTTCTCCTCATAAACAGCATTGCTGTATGATTTGTGGCCTTTTTTTTTTTTTTTAGGCGGGGGTGGGGTTCTGTTGTGTGCGGAGACTAATTGAGTGATGGAGAGCAGGGCTACGACGCCTCTCTCTATCTGCCTGGGACATTATCGGAGTGGCTGTCAGGCGAGGGTCCACAGCGGCTTGACTGGAATGCCGACTGCAACTCTGGCCCAGGCCAGCACACTTTCTACAGCCGACCCTCGCAGTACACCCCCCCCCCCCCCTCCACCCGCCCACCCACTCCCAAAACGCCTCCTCCGCCAAAGCCCAGTGCAATCAGTCAACAGGACCCCAGGGGCCATTTTCAAAAACAATCACTCTCTCTAAGTAGTCAAGAGGTGCCAGGGCTAATTATAAACAAACTATTGATGTCCGACTAAGGGATTGTGCTAGACTGTGCCAGTGTGTGCGTGTGTGCGTGTTTCAGGGTCAAAGGAAGGTTCTGCTTGACAGAGCGCTCAATTGGCCATTTAACGAGCGTCGCCCAAAGTGCACACTTCATTAACAAAAAAAAAAAAAAAAAAAAAAAAAAAAGACAGCTAAGGGCGGCTAATAACCTGTTCATGCAAAATATAAATGGACATGTTTTTTTTAATGAACATTTCTGTGATGTTTGCTTGTGTTTTGGTGTGTGTAGGAAATAAAAATAAAAACAAATATATATATATATATATATATATATATATATATATATATATATATATATATATATATATATATATGTTAGGGGTGTCAAGTGATTACATTTTCTTAATCGTAATTAATTGCATGACTTCAATAGTTAGCTCATGATTAATAACACATTTAATGCCTGTCCTAAATGTACAATAAAAATGACAATAAAATATGTTTTACTACTGTAAAAAACGAGTGTGATATTGATTTTATGTTGAGGTAATTTTTCTGCCACTAGATGGCATAATTGCATTTGTAAGATGGTGACAGCTCAGTGCATTTTCCTTTTCATATTAAGCCGCTATCTAATCTTTAACATGAAGTAACTTGTGAAATTCTGCACATTTTTTAAATTGTAAAATACAGCTTGACCTCAACTTGTATTATTAAATTGATGACTGTTACATTTTGACGCGGATGTGTCTGCTAAAATGGCAAAATTAATGCACTAATTTCATATATATATATATATATATATATATATATATATATATATATATATATATATATATATATACACTTGTTTTTTTTCCACTTAAAACACTGATTATATCCCACATAAGTCTTTCCAATCTTCTGCATTAAGAACTAGGATTGCTTCCTTCTCCTATTTCTCTTTTACATACATTTCATTTGTTGTTGTAAATTGGAATTTTGTTTGATTTTAAAAGAAAGAATAAAGATGAAAGTGGGAGTTGACAGTTTAATCGCTGTGGCTAGCTAGCTAGCTACCAAGCAAGCTAGCTAGTTAGCTAGCCACTACGAACAATTTTACCTATACCAAAACATGACATACTTCGTCCCAAATATGCAGAAGGGGGATATGCCATGGAGGAGGCGGGACTTCCGACTTCCGGGTTTCCACACATCAGCGCCGCGTTCCAACACTCACACCCCGACCCCTGCGCCTCCCAACCGTGCTTCAGACAACTGAGACAGACATACTACACGCTCGCACCAGTCAACGAGAACGCGCAACCGAGGGACACAAAGTCGGAAGCGCCGGAACCGGAATCGAAGCTGATGTTTAAAAACCCGGAAGTCTGAAGTCCCACCTCCTCCGTGGCATATAACCCATACTGAGCAAGATACAACAAAGAACCATTTGCCTCCACAATGTGTCCAATATGGAGATGAAAAAGCACAGTGTATTTTTATTTATTTATTTTTTTAGTTAGCGTTATAATCTAATAAGGCTTGTAAGTTTTCCTTTGTAACCTACAAGTGTTCCCAAACTTCTACATTTAGAACTAGGTTCACTTCCCTCTCCTATTTCACTCTTACATGCCATGAGCTACCGTTGATTTGTTGTTGTAGCTAACTTGCTAAGACAACTAGATAGAGCTAGCAAGGTAGTTAGCAATAGAGAGATACATATAGGCTACGTTTATTATGATATTCATTGGGATAGAAAATTAATTGAGGAAAATTAAGTTTTGTAGTTGGGAAACATTCATCACTGTATGATACCTAGCTACAATGTTGACTTTGGAACAGATAGACTTAAGTAGAAAGACTGAATTTGTTCATTATTTACTAACTGTATGTTATGTGTCTAATTCAAAGTGAAACCGATGAGAAGCCAGATAACCTTTTTATACCTCAGTAGTTTTTTGGGGGGAATTCTGCATCTTCTGATTCTGGGAAGCAACCCAACAATTTGCAATTATTCATTTACTCTTTTAACTTTGTTACAAAAGCAAGCTTTGCGCTGAAAGACACATTCTTTCTTCTTCTTCATCATCTCCTGGAGGAGGATATAATATCCCTTGAGCTGAGGGACCGTAGAGTGCTAGAAGTAAATTGTAACGAGACGCTCTCTTAGGGAATATGCTCATTCACATGCTAATTGGAAGTGAAGTTGGCTAATGAATAGGGGAGGGCAAAAAACAAAAAAGCAAACGCAAAAACGCATCAGAATTTTTATTACAATGCAAAATAATTGAAATACATTGTAAGATTTTTTTCCCCCATTCCATTCAATTTTCCGAACCACTGTAAAAAACAACAACCTAGATGTTCATTTACCCGAGATGTTAATTTTTCAGCCAAACAAACAAGTCCTTGACTGTCACAAAATTGCTACTTTTCCAATGTTTTGCTGAACCTACTAGGTCCAGCAGTTTTTGATTTTCAGTCATGTCATATCATAGCTGCTGCAAAGTCCACTTAGACTTCCACAGAAGTCCACAACACTTAGAATGCTTCAACAAGTGGCTTCAGCTTGACCCAGAATATAGATATATTTTTTGCCATGTTGTCGGCATCAAATTACTTATTTATTTATTTATTTGCTTTTAACCAAAATCACTAATTGCTGAACTCACTTTTGGTTCAATAGTACTGGAGCAAAGAAAAACATTCAAAAAACATTTTTCTGGATTTTGATTTATGAACATGTTGTGTCAATTGCAGCCATCGCAAAACAAAAGTTACCAGTAATCCCAAAATCACTGTTCAAAAGTTTTATTTTTTAACCATGATGATTTGATGATTGCAAAATCACTTTTACAGCATTTGGATTTTCTGCTGGTTTCACGTTTTGGTCAATTTCCACAGCAGTCACAAAAATCACAAATTTTTCAAGTTGCTAAAACAACAACAACAACAACAACAACAACAACAACAACCCTTTTTTAGGTTCAAAAGAAAGTTTCCACACCAGAAGTCCCAGCTGAATCCAGAAATGGCAAAATAAATAAATAAATAAATAAATAAATAAATAAATAAATATTCGTTGGGAGTAGATTATTAGTCACTTTGTCACTGCAAAATTGCATCTTTTTAAAATTGCTCATGAACGCAAAAGAAAATAGCGAAAGGCCGGTATTATGAATATAAATGTGACAGCGATGAAGTGTACTCCTGTACTGCTAACGCCCATTAGCTACTCATGTCATGAGCATGTGGTGAAGTGTCTGTCACGTCCATTCATTGAAGTACAAAAAGTGGCCCATTTGCAGAAATGACATCCCAATTGCAAATTTAAATGGCAGTGAGTTTGGAGGAAGTTTTTGCAATTTATATTTACTTTTCAACTATTTCGCACTTGAGCATCATCCTATAAAAAGCTGCTTGTACTCCCTACATGAGATGAAGTAACAAAACACTCACACACGCAAATTGAAAATCTCCACCCTTCAGTGTCACGGTGACAGCAGAGCCTGAGGGATGAATCACAAGTGCACAATTTGAGGGCGAATCATGCTGGGACAATATTTAGGTTGGATCTCAGCCGCTTGCCTGTTGTGTAACGTAGCAGGAAATTCACACGACGGCCGCGGTCCGGGGGCGTGAGTATGTGGTCAGGTGAGGAGATTTATAGTGGCTAGCTTAGCATCTAAGCTAACAGCTGTTAACATTGAATCTAAGAGTCTCTTCTCTGCCATCAAAATGTAGTCACATGATTGTTGAATGTTATCGAGCAGGTCAATGCTATTTCTGTTAGCCCATCTTGATACTAACGTAATGCTAATAAATTCCGGGACAGTTTGAAGGATTGTTCAGTACTCATTATTCAAGAAGAAATTAAACAATTTGTCATCAAGGGCTAAAGGGACTGTGTTTGAGCACCATAACGACATATTTGTGCTCGTGCTTGTGTTAAAGTTAAAAACGTTAAAATGTTTCTATAACATTAGCGATACCGTTAATAATGTCTTGACGCTACAATTTAGCCCTGGATCAGATGATTCCCATTCTTTCCTATGAGCAAAATTCCAAATCTGAATGAACTGAAGGTAAAACAGTGTATTAGCAGTATTACTTCTATTGACGTCATTCTCGTAAATACTATCTGTAGCTTCTCCCTGCTTGCTCCACATCTGATATTCTATGGAAATAAAGTACAAAGCACGCCAAGGCACGAAGCACACGCTTTCCGAGGGAACTGCTGATGATATTTCCTAGAAGAGGTGTCAGTAGGAGTCAGACGCCGCCTGCGTCTTCGTGCCTCCCTCCCACTGGAATCTGATGACAAACCGGGTTCAACCTCTCGGCTCACGAAGGAGCTATGAGGCTCGGCCTCTCGTTGCGTCGAGCGGAGGAGGCGCCCTGTCAGGTGATAGATGAATTCTGGCCGCTTCGGCTTATGATTCAGGGGCGGAAGGAGGTATTGGATGGCTGCTCCCTCCGCAGAAAGTGTGATCACAGGGTCAGGGGCGCCTTTAGTCATCACAATGGAGACATGCTGATGGCGTCAGGCAGCAGAAATGGATTTATTTTTATGCTTTTTCTGCTGTATGCAAATGCAACAAGGTAGACCGTGAATAAGCTTGAATGGAACCTCCTTCCAGGAAGTTTCATCACTTCAAAGATGTTCTTTTGGGGTGTGGTTAAGTACCTCAGTAATGGAATTTCTTGTGTCGCAATTGTTGCCATATTACTGTTATGCTGTAAAGTCAACTTTACAACTGTTTAGTCATGATTTACAAAGAGGAAGTGACAAGGGTGATCCCTAAAATGGTTTTATCTGAGACTCTTGTCGATCAGGAAATTGTCAGAACCGCCTGCATGGTGCACTTGCTAGATCCCAAACAATCTTAATCCTTCACTTGCAAAGGATGCGGCCCCTAAAATATTTGATCTGTGGTTGTGGGGGACTAGGAAATCAACACTTGGCACATCACTGAATTCTTTGATCAGTGGTTGTTGAGGACAAATAAAATCACTGGTAATGCTTGGAATTCTGGGTAAAAGTGCACTGCTCTAGTCCAGTTGACATGATCTGTTTTCAAACGCTTCTTCTAAAGAATTACATTACATTACAAACGGGTTCTTCAGAACCAGAAAATCATAAGCATGTGATGTTCTAGGTAAGACTGCACGGACATTTGCTGTTTCAAATGAATGTAATTGTCCTTCAAATGCAGCCTAGAAAGGATACGTGCCCTTGATTATTTTATCTGTCACTCGTAAAAACCAAAAAATCGCCAATACCACTTCTGATTCTACTTATTTAGTTATCATCCTCATGAGGTGGCAAGTCCAGGTCCAGAAAGTATCCATCCATCCATCCATCCATCCATCCATCCATCCATCCATCCATCCATCCATCTCCTGAAGGTTAATCATCCTTCAATTGCAGCCTCCTAAGGATGGAGCCTCTGAATTCTTTTATCCGTGGTTCTTGAGGACCAGGAAATCACTGATTCCACTTGACATTCTGGGTAAGGGTGTACGCTTTGTTCCAATTAACATCATCCACCTTCATGTGCAGCCTCACCTGACATTTACTGTGTGCTGCAATCGTCCTTAAACTGCCGCCTCGGAAGGACAGAGCCTCTGAATTCCTTTATCTGTGGTTCTTTAGGACAAGGAAATCACCAATTTCACTTTCCATTCTGGGTAATGTTCCAATCAACATAATCTGCTTTCCAGTGCAGCCTCACCAGACATTTGATGTGTCCATTAATCATCCTTCAATTGTAGCCTCATAAAGATGGAACCTTCTAAGTCTTTTATATGTGGTTCTTGAAGACCGGGAAAACATTGATTCCACTTGGCATTCTGGGCAAGGGTGTACGCTTTGTTCCAAATTAACGTCATCTGCCTTCAAGTGCAGCCTCACCAAACATTTAATACATACATTAATCGTCCTTCAGTTGCAGTCTCAGAAACACAGAGCCTCTGAATTCTTTTCTCCGTGGTTCTTCAGGACAAGGAAATCACCAATTCCATTTGCCTTTCCGGGTAATGTTCCAATTTACATCATCTGCCTTCAAGTGCAGCCTCACCTGACATTTGTTGTGTCCAGTAATTGTCCTTCAATTGCAACATTAGAAAGATGGAACCTATGATTGATTTTATCAATGGTTCTTGAGGACCAAGAAATCATGGCTACAACTCGGTGTTCCAGTTAAAAACCCAGTGACACATTCATCTTCTCAGTTTATGTCATCATCCTTCAGTTGCAGACTCCAAGTCTGCAGCCTCTCAGATTCTTTTATCTGTAGTTCTTGAGGATGAGAAAAACCACCACCACTGTTTTGAATCATGTGTTATTGAAGTAAGTTACAGCTCCCGAATGGGGACACCACAATTCAATATTGGTGTACAGCAGCTAGCTAGCATCCTGATTGAACCTTATATGTCCGTTCACTGATTATTTTGCATCCTGGAAAGGAAGAAACTCTCATTAGACAACAACATGAGCAATCGTCTCTATTTCCACATTTCCAGTCTCCGCGCTTCCTGTGACGCCAAAGAAAAGGCCAAAAAGTGCCGACCTAGCATGAAAGATGGTGTTTTTATAAGTGTCCCGGCGTCTCTGTCCCACACTTGTATCCATTATCTTTCTGTGGGACTGGCGGTTGGGAGTTATCTTGGGGACCCATTGTGTGTATGTGAAGTAGGAGAGGTAGGGGGGTGCACCTCCACTGTGCATACAGGAGGTGTTATGGCAGCAGGGGAAAGTCTTGGCTCCAGAGGGGGCGGCGGTGGAGGCGCTTGGAGTTCTGTCCTCCCCCACTGTGGCCCCTGCTGGGCTTGGGGGAAACCATGCACGGAGACAGTAGGCTTGGGAAGGGGAGGGTGCGGGGGGGGATGTGTTAGAGAGGAGGCACTGGGCCCAGGCTCTTGCCCTCTCCCTGACAGGATCTGGTCAATGTCCTGCCGCCGAGGGTCGCGGCCCGGCTTACACATACAAACTTATCTCCAGTGCATCTGCCGGGCCGCCTGCACAGTCAGGCTGTCTCCACAGCGGGCCACGGGCGCTTTCCTGTCGGGTTGGATGGGGGGGGGGGGGGTGTAGAGGGTGCAGGAGAGGAGGATGGTGGAAGGATAGAGAGGAGGGGGTTTGATGTTCAACTGCCAAGTCGCTGAGCTGTGTGCAAAACACGAGCCGCCTCCAGGGTAACGGGACCACTTCTGAAGTTCTACAAACAAAAATAGCTCCGATCACGACCCCGCCGCCGCGCCGCGTTCCCACACCCTTGTTTTCAATCCTGCCATCATTTAGTGTGGAGGCGAAGAAAAAAAAAACGTGAAATTCAATAATTGTGTATTTATCACTCTCCCTCCCGTTCCCGGTCGCTCTTTCGAGGATGGAGGCGACCTCTCGGTGACCAAGCGCGTCGAGGTCCCTTTGGTGAGTCATTTTCATCAGTTCAACAGCGCCGGTTTCCAATTCTCATGACCTCATGCGTTGCAGAATGCTTGCAATCCGCCGCTTGGTGTTTTCTCTTCGCTCCCTCCTTTCCCAAGCCTTTTTCAGCAGACGCACGACTAATCGAGGAGGATGACAATTGCTCGTAAAATTTCAATTAACCCTCGTTCAAATGACGCCATCGCTTCCTGCAGAAGTGATGTTGTTGTTTTTATCTGCAGACAGCGAGAACCAGGAGACACCTTTGAGCATCACTGGCCTTTTCGTTAAGTACACCTGAGATCCATTGAGGTATTAACAATATTTTTTTATTATTAGGACCCAAGCACAGAGGGGTGTCAAAAACTCTCTTGCAATTCCTACCGCTGGTTGTTATTTTATTTTGATTGTCATCACTCAAAATCAACGTGTTGTTCCTCCTGTCACCGGTGGGGGAGCTGTCATAGAATACGCTATGAGGGGATCATATTTTCGTGCTACGACTGTGTGGTTGTTTCATTTGGAGGACTTGTTGTCAAAGTCTCATCACATTTTGCATGTTTTGTAGGATCACAGAACCCTCAAAGCCACTTTTACGTTTCAACATTGAAAGTAGCAGGTGTATCGATTTGGGCTGCCAAGATTAGTCGACTAGTCGTGACTACGTCGACGACCAAACCCGTTGACGGCTAATTTAAATAGTTGACTAGTCAGTTTTACATAATACATATCAGCCTTATATTTGTTTTCTCTTCCAAAACAGCCTCAACCGCTCGTTTGACTGCCTGCCGCTCGTCCTCCTGCCTGCTCTTACAAGACGCACATGCGCAGTAGCATTAATCCGGGTCAGACGTGACGTCAGCAACAGCCGTACACAGTATGCTCTCATGGCTAACCGACATCGGACTTCGAAGGTTTGGGAACACTAAAGCGAATAATGTTCAATGTAAAATATGCAAGACAGACCTTGCCTCTCACGGCAGTTGAGACGGAAGCACCTTTTGTCGAATCCTTCTGACGGCGAGGGACAGTCATCTCAGCCGCTGTAAGTTATTTGGATGGTTAGCGTAGCTAAGTGCTAACGTGGACGTTCATTTAGCACACACTGTGTGATAAAACGTGCCCACGTTGGTTACAGCTTTTAAGTACTCTTCTCCTGCCCAGGTACCTCCTAACCGATGGTATGGCGACTGAGCAGGCAGACTCGTTTTCCGTTGTTTCACACAAACTTATTTTAGCACTCCTCAACAACAGACACACACGTAAGGTCTTCCGCTTTCCTTCTCTTTCCTAAACAACACCGCCCTCCTGCGCCAAAGTGCGGCACTACACCACTTAAAGGGCCAGGCTTGCCCCTTAACACAGCGATTTTATGGCTGAATAGTAAATGTGGCAGCGATGTCTTAACGTTACGTTACAGTGCTAAAAGACTCAGTTCCACTTCATTGGAGAGCTTTATTATGAAGCCATCAACGTGCATGCCTCAAAAGTATTTTTTATATTGTTTACATGTTTGTTGTATTCATATTACTAATTGCTATTTAGTTTTGGTTTTATTTTCAAATGCACTCAACATTTGTTGTTATAAATGTTAAAGGCAACAGTATTTGACCTAAAAGTTCAAATGTACTATCGGCATAATTGTCTTTTTTGGATTGCACAAGGAATTCTGGTACAAACTGCACTTTAATAAAAGTTGAATGTACTGTTAGTCTGTTGCATTTCACCTGTCACCATCTTTATTACTAACTTGTACATATAGCTTAACAAATTCAAGCTATATGCTAATGATGGTTATATAAGAGTAGCTGCTTGCTTGTCAGCCCCTTAAAAATATTGGCCTAAGTCGTCAAAATAATTAAAAAAAAAAAAATGCTGGCCACCTTTGCTAAAATTGGCTACATCCTTAGTTAAACAGATAGTTCATTATTTTTTTATATATATATAATTATATCCCTGAAATGAAAATGAACACATAATCAGAATGTGTTTCAGTTTTTGGGGTTTTCTGAAGAAGAAGGAAAAAAAAAAAAAAAGAGTGGAAAAAAGACTGGGCAATTATTTAAGGAGGCTGACGATCCGATCCGATTCGTCAACTAATCGCGACTACTGTTGGTGATTAGTCGACTAGCAAAATAGTCGTTTGTGGCAGCCCTAGTATCGATTACACTGTCAAAACTGTTGGACCAAAAAGGATCGACCCTACTGCTTGGGTTAATTATTGAAGCCAAAATGTTGAGTTTAACAAAAAATGTGGGTTGTTTTGTAAAAAGCAATTCAAAACCTTTCCGTTTTTGGTTGTCAAAAGGATTAACACACTCTAAAAATAGTTGGGTGAACAATAACCCAGTTCGGGTCAACATTGGAATGAACTACTCCTTAATTGGATCAATTTGCCCCTTTTGGGGGGTTTTGTTGTTGTTTTTTTAGGGTTGTTTTGTACAAAACTGGGTCATTTTCATGATTGTTTTTTATTATATTTATTTTTTTACAAAATGACCTAATTTTTGGAGTTGTTTGAATTTAACAACCCCAAAAAAATGGGTCAATTTGACCTAAGTAGTGACTTGCCCCATTTTTTTATTTTTTTTATTTTTTTTTTGTACCCAACTTTTTGTAGAGTGCACACAAAACCCCATAAATTGGATTGTAGTCGAATTATTCATTTGATTTATCTTTGGTTGAAATGAAAAGTCTCAAATGTTGGGTCGGTCGCCTTTTGACTCAATTTGGGTTATTTTTTTACCCAGCTGTTTTTAGTGTATGACTATACTCACAAAAAAAAAAAGTGTCAAGAAACCTTGATTGAAACCACACAGGAAGTCTGCCATTTTGGTTTGAAGTGGCCAATTTAGGGGGATTTCTATGGGTACCCTTCAGTCTATTATTAGGGTACAAGCGCTGAGGTGTCAAGGACTCTCTGTAACTTCCTTGTTATTCTTGTCCTTGGCCCATTTTAAGAAAGTGCATTGCTTTCCCATCTTCAGGTTTGGTAAGGATCACAGATCTCAATGTGTTTTTTTTGAAAATTCAGCCTCGAACCAGTTTCACTTAAGCATTATGAAATTCAAAGACAATTGTGTAAAGATTTCTTACAAATTTGAACCACTGAAGCACAAAATGGCTCAGAACTTTTTTTAATCTTAAAGTATCCTGTTTATGTACGCTTTTACAATTTCAGTCCATACATTTTATTTAAATGACTTCTTTAATATGCCCTTTCCGATGTTTGACGTCAACCGGATTTTTTTTCCTTATAACTTTATTAGACAATTGTAAACGGACAATTTCCAGCCGATCATGTCGCGTGACGTCATCAGTAGGCGACCCCGATGACATCTGTTACAGACACCGAGAAAATCTGCGTTAAAATTCAAATAAATCAGGTGTGATTAATTATTTTGTCAACGTTTGTCTTTAAGGCCAAGACGGTTCTTGTTTTCACACCTTGATGCAATTCTTTATTTATGTCCTAAAATGAACACTTTTTGTGATTTTTACTGACTAAAACATTGCCTCACAAAGAATTTGTGCATGGTGACAGTTTGACCCAGGAACAGACATTCTTTCATTTTCCCACTTGGATGTTCCTGTGCGTGTCCTTGCAGAACAAACGCTTGCTTACAAAGTTGACCATTTTGCTGACTCCTTCTATGATGTTCGTTTCTCCTAAGTGTTCACATTTTGGCTGTAAAAAAAAAAAAAAGAAGAAAAAAAAGAAAAAAAAAAGCGAGCGTTATTGCCCCGACGCTGATCCTCATCTCAGGACGTGCCGTAAATTGTGCGTGGCGCGGCACGCACCTGACACGGATACACGCATGACTCCCCTCATCTGCTCCTCATTGGCTGCCGTGTCCCAGCAAAACCTTTCACACGAAAGCTGGACGGAGAGAACCTTTTAACCTCCGCGGTGCTCAGGAGCAAACATTTGCTCGTCTATTTTGTTTCTTTCTCAGGATGGAGAAGTGGAGGAGAGACGACCTCCTAATGTACATTCTGTTCTGCTTTGGCTGCGATTCCCAAGGTTGTTTGTCAATGTGCGTGTGCGTGCGTGTGTGCGTGTTAGGTGGTGCCAGGCACTCGCGTCTCCTCTGCTCTGGCTCGCTCCGTGTTGACCCGACCCTGGACTCTCCTCCCACTAGATGGGCGAGGCTTGGCAGAGCAGCACGTATCCGCACACACTGATTGCTGGTATGTGCGCGCACATGCACACACACGGATAAGTAGGCGTGTACTTGCAGGATGGACACGCTAATAGGGGGGAAATTAGGTCATGGGACACAATATTAGGTAGCATCTATGCCAGAGATTCATTTTTACAAAGACATTAAATCATACTCAATTTAATTTGTATGACTAAAATGTAAAAAATTATATTTAAAAATAATGTATTAAAAAATAAGTACAGTATTTCCAGTGGTGTCTAATGGGTTACGGATAAAAAAATTAATTAAAAAAAATCCAAAACGAATCAGATTTAAGTAAGGTAGGCACTAAGCGGGGTAAAAAAGAAAAGAAAAAAAAAGTCAAATATTTTCATCCCAGTTCCAAAGCGTTGATCAAGTATCGGTGAATTGTGGTCCCTTGCCGGCTTCCAATCAGCCGACACTCGCACACTAACGCACAAGTGAGACAAATATTCTCACGTGCAATCAACACGTCAGGCATGCCGAGGTGCATTCCAAGGGGAGGTTACCCTCGTTTGAGGGTGTCTTGGCCAAGGCCTCTCTCTCTCTCTCTCTCTCTCTCTCTCTCTCTCTCTCTCTCTCTCTCTCTCTCTCTCTCTCTCTCTCTCTCTCTCTCTCTCTCCTTCTCTCATCTTCTCTTTCTTTTCCTCTCTCTCATCTTCTCTTTCTTTTCCTCTCTCTCCTTCTCTCTTCCTCTGTCTTTCTCTCATTGTCTTGTACTCCCTCTCTCTCATTCCTCTGAGCCCCCTCCTCTCTTTCTCTCGCTCTCTCTCCCCCCCTGTCCCTTTCTCTCCTCCTCCCCTCTTTCTTTCTCCCTATCTTTCTTTTCCTCTCTTTCTCTTCCTCTCTGTCTTTCTCTCATTGTCTTGTACTCCCTCTCTCATTCTTCTTAGCGTCCCTCTCTCTCTCTCTCTCTCTCTCTCTCTCTCTCTCTCTCTCTCTCTCTCTCTCTCTCTCTCGCTATATCTCACTCCCTCTCACCCTCTCTCACTCTCCACCTCTCGCTTACCCACTCCCTCCCTCTCCTCTCTCTTTCTCTCTCACTCCCTCACCTCTCACTCTCCACCTCTCGCTTACCCACACCCTCCCTCTCCTCTTTCTTTCTCTCTCACTCTCTCTCCCCCCCTCTCTACCTAGCTCTCTCTATCCCTCTTTCTCCCTCTCTCCCCGGCTCAATCTTTCTCTCTCTAGTCTCTTTATTCCTCTCCCCCTCTCCTTCCTCTCTTTCTTTGATCTCTCATTCCCTCTCACCCTCTCTCACTCTCGCTTACCACCTCCCTCACTCTCTTCTCTCTCCCTTCTCTCTTTCTCTCTCACTCTCTCACTCGTCCTCTCCCACCCTCAATTCATCTAGCTGTTTCTCCATCACTCCCCCTCTGTCCCCTTCACGCTCTCTCTCTCCCTCTTTCTCTCCCCCTATCGCGCTTTCTCCCACGTCATGCCACTCGCAGCAGCGCCTGATCCCGATCCTATCTTAGCTCCTCGTCTAGTCTCACCCACTCACTTCCATGTAATGAATGTAAATGATTGTTTTCCTTGTATGTCTGTGTTACCCAAAACGCTGTAAAAGGCAGCAATAGAAGCAGGAGCGTCATCTCACAAGGAATGAAACAAATCAGGGAAGTTTTTTTTTTCTTTTTCTTTTGGACAAAGAGACCAGGACAATTAAGAGTAAAATGAGACGCTTCTAGTGGCATGTGAACAGTCACAATGTAGCCGAGATGAAGTCGTCATCGTGATAATGAAATAAGCCCACATTCCTGCACTTAAAAACATTACAAAGTGACAAATGAGGAAGGAGGGCAAAGGGCAAAGCCACGGGAACAAATCACTAGATGTCACACCAAGTCCAGCACAAGCACTTTGCGTTGGCCGACTTACTAGTGGAGAGGAAATGGGAATAAAACAAGTGAGCTGTTGGTTGCAGAATGGTAGATGATGCAGAAGGAAAACATCTGCCTTCTGCCACACTTCGTCAAAAGCAAGGGGCACCAAAACTGATAATCGGGTCATCCATGAGAATTTTTCTCCCGTCTGATCAGTCATCTATAGTTGACAATCACAAATGTTAAGCATGTTGTTCGATACTTATGATCACAAATCTTTCACACAAGCACATCACCAAATAAAGTATAAATTATAATCAGGCCAAATTTGAGTAATTTTCTTTCCCTCCCATCTAAATGAACGATGTCTGGATTGTCAGATGTCATGCAAAGATCATCCTGAGTGATTATATTGTGGTGCAGGTGTTAAATCTGAACTTCCTTCTCTTGATTTGCTCGGAAAATGGTTCCGATTAACATTTTTAATCGTAATTAATCGCTTTACTTTAATAGTTAACTCACAACTAATGGCAAATTTTATATGTGTTCTAAATGTACAATAAAATGAACGATAAAATATTTTTTTCTGTGTTCATACTCTCGTTAATATAAAAAATGGAAAAATGATAAACCAATAGAAATATGGCTGCATCTTTTAGTCATTGATACAGTATATTTGATAATAATTCATGACATTTACTTAAAACTAAAAAGATGTACTGTACTTTATTGTAAAAAAAAAAATGTGAAATTGATTTGTGTTGAGGTAATTTTTCTGCCACTAGATGGCATAATTGCATTTGTAAGACATTAGTGACAGCTCATTGCAGTTTTTCTTTTCATACTAAGAGCTATCAAATCTTTAACATGAAGTAACTTGTGAAATTCTGTACATTTTTAAAATTACAAAATACAACTTGACCCCAGTCGTCATAAATATATGTATTATTATTACATTTATGACGTGCACGTGTTTGCCACATTATGACTGGAATTCCCCCAGTACAGGCTTTCCAAGTAAGGGGTGATCATTATTACGTGTTAAAAAAAAATAGTGGCGTAAAAGCAACTAAAATTAACTCAAAATTAACACATTAATATTTACACCCCTAGTTTATTAAAACCTGTTCAAGATGGCATATATACCGGTAATTAAAAATATATATAGCCTATATTCATTGCATGGCTCATGTGTAAATTTGTTTTTCTATTTGTGAAAATTGTAAAATATTATTCATTATTCATTGTCCTAATTTGAAAGCTGTACCTGTATGTGGAGAGGGAATACTTTTGTATATGTTTAACTTTATGACAAAGAGAGAATTCAGCAAAAAAATTGGCAATACATCAGCTGATTTTTACAGTTTTTATAAAGAGATAATATTGGATGATTAAATCGGCCGGCTGATTAATTGGTCGGGTCTTAATATTCATATTTTCATCATTTAATGGTTTTATGTGCACATGCTAAAACATAAATGACCATTTACAGTATATTTACAATTTTCGTGGGCTCAAGCAAGCACACATGTAGATAGATAGATAGATAGATAGATGGATGGATAGATAGATGGATGGATAGATGGATCTGAAGGCTAGCTGCTAGATAGAGGACTAGGAGGACTTTCTGAGTTGACACAGTCATGGTTCTTGGTGCGACCTTGCTTCCTCAGTGTCTCGGTCCAGGGCCCCGGCTGACCCCACCGGTTAGCCTTTGTTTGGCAGACGCCCCGGCCCCCTTTAATCTCGTCCAGAGATAAATCTTTTGATGGGCCTGGTCCGACTCACTTGAAAGTACGGCCCGGGCCATCTCCATAGATCAACGTAATATGGCACGTTTGATGTCAGAGGTGGGGGGGGCGGGGGCGTCCGCCAATGGCACGGGGGTGGGCCCTTGCTCTGACTCCTAGTAACAGGGTCATCAATCCCAAAAGGACCAGAGTCCACTGTGGCGGACCAACTGCCCTCTTGACCACAGAGAGACAAGCAGGATAACCTTGTCTGTCTGTGTCCAGACGCCCAGACGATGACATATTTCTTATTCCACATACTCGTTTAAGATCAACCATACAGACAGCAATCGCAATACTGAAAAGCAGGGGAAAGAGATCGAGCCCCACCGCGGATAACAAAAATCTTCAAGTAATTGACTTTTGTTCACAAAGTTGTATAATTGCCTATACATTGCACAAAATAGTAATAAATGATTTTTTTTCCCCTCTTATACAAGATGCCAAGAGATGGCGCCCAAATAATATTTTCAATTAGACATGGCTTTGGCCTGAGCAAAAAAAAAAAAAAAAAGCGATTTTTTCGCAACTCATAGAGGGATATGTTGAGAGAGAGAGAGCGGGAGAAAGAGAGAGAGAGACTTAACTTTTCGACTTTCTGTAGTGCAAGAACGACCAAAAATAAAAATCGCTTCAAATTTGATACGTAAAAATAACTTTGATCTCAGAACTATCAAAAAGAAAGTGGTTCAAACTGGTTTAATAACAAATATAAAGTTGAATAATTGTGTCTTAAAACTATGCAAAAATGCGCAAAAGCTTGAGTAAAAACAACACTAAAACAAACCTTCCATCTTTCCATTTTCTTAGCTGCTTGCTCCTCACAAGGGTCGCGGGGGTGCTGGAGCCTATCCCAGCTGGCTTCGGACAGTAGGCGGGGTACACCCTAAATAAAACAAACCTTAATCCAAAATTTGGTAGGGGCCCCCTAGTGGTCACAGGGGACATTAGCAAGTGCTTAGTCGGTTGGCTTATGCCTTGGAACAGATTTACATCACGATATCTACAGTATGTATTGTGTGTTAAAACTATAATGTGGACTCTTTCAATTTCAGTGACGTTTAAAGATAACATTTGCGATGCAGTATCGTGATATTTGCCTTTTTCCTGCCTCTAAGGCTGCTTGAAAGCGCTATATAAATAACGATGACTTGACTTGACTTTAGCATCGTGTTTCTTTACAAGGCGATATCGCCAACTAGAGGCCTGGCATGCTAATTACAGCCGTTGTCTCATCACTAGTAAGATCTTTTGGGAGTTTGAATAGATTTATCAGTTCTTCATGTTGTCATCATCTTCACAGGCTTATTTGTTACTAGACTAATTGCGAACTGGATTGATCCTTGCCACCTACACGACCGTATAAGTGTCATCCTTAAAACTATGGCGGACTTCAGGGAGCTCTTTAGATTCCTCTGATAAGACCCGCTCCATCTTTACACTCCATTATGACAAGCCCCACACGCTGGCTCTTATCTGAAGCCTTCATCAGAGCAAGGGAGCTAATGCTGATAGATTTGATCCCGCAGAAGGGAATATGCCAAAGTTCAATGACACAAATTAGAGCGCTGGCATGATGATGATGGTATGATTGGGTATGATTGGGTATGTGTGTGTGTGTGTGTGTGTGTGGGGGTGTGTGTGTGTGTGTGTGTGTGTGTGTGTTTGGGGGTGAATCCAAAGCGAGTGCCAGTATCACCCTAAAATAGGACAGGCATTTTAATTGCTGTACCCTGCGATGGCTCAGAATGGTAAAGTTTATTTTCTTTTAAATATTTTTACCCTCTCATAAATCTAACAGGGAAGCCAAAATATTAGGAACAGCCCTGAATACAGTGCAGTTTTACACCACTGCAAACTACACAGCCATAATAATAATAATCATAATCATAATAATATCATTATGATTGTGGAATATTAATTAAGCAGCAAAATCCACACATATATATCCATCTCAGGGGCGGCGGCCATTTTGCCGCTTGCCGTCGACAGATGCTGCATTCGAGGATGGTCGGAAGTCGGATATATCTGAGTTGGTTTTTCCCAGTTCCAACCTGAAAGCGTTCGAGGCTAACGTAATCAACCAAAATGGCGGATAGTGACAATTTTTTTTTTTTTTTTTTTGGTCCTCAAAACTCATTTTGAGCTCTAGAAAACTTACCTTTTTGCAATTTTGCTTCATTTATAGTTTTAAAGTCGGGGTCCGTTTTTTCTTCCAACTTTGCAAGTGGAATTTCCGAGAAGTGAGCTTGTGTGTGAGTGTGTGAATGAGTGTTTACAAAAAATAAATAAAAAAATAAATAGTATTTAAAAAAAAGAAAAAAAAAAAAAGTGGAATTTCCGAGTTCGAGGGGGCGTTCCCGTACACACTTCCTGGCTTGAACTCGGAGAAGTCCGATTTCCGACCATCCTCGAATGCAGCATGAAAATGACATCATAGTTGTTCCGTGCTCAAATAACGACCAATCATGGCTCACCTGTTTCTGATTTTAGCCATGTGACATTCGCAAGCTGAGCTATATGGTCATTACCTGAGTAACTGATGTAATTTTCAGGTGGCATCAAGTGGCAAAATGGCCGCACACTACCCCCCTCTTTTCAATGTAGTCTTCAATGACCCTCAATATCTGTCGTTTTCCTCGACAGCATGATAAAATATACAGTCATTGTATCTCCAGTGACTCTGGTGTCAATCTTGATGGTCTGAACATTGGTTCCTATATCCTCCCAAGGGCCCATTAGGGAAAAGTGAGTCATGCACACTGGCTGTTTTGTGTGCTTTAATGCTGTTACAAGTGCCACACTGGCAGTATCATGTGCAGCAAGCCTCACAATGAGCTGCTCGAGTAGGAAGCTCGACACAAACACCGGAAGCTGAGCGCTTTCTCTGCTGCGCTGGGGCGCTCACGTGAACCTTTTGACATCATGTTGACCCTCTAAAGGCACCGCCACTGCACACGGTAGCTGCGGTGAATTGAAATCTTGTTTTTTCCACTGTAATAGTTGTACTAGAGGGAAGTGTTACAAACGAAACTTTGTATTTCTTGCAGTGTGCGCAAGCCACAATTGCCAAACGAAAGTTGCAGTGCTGCGTGGGAGTGTCAAAACTTGTGCAACAGCAGCACCTAGTGGTCAAATATGTTCGTTTCAGTCTCTGGGAACAAGGCAAGGTGCTCAAAATTGAAAAGGGGGCAAATAGAAGGTTTTTATCTCATGGTCAATGCGTGGGAATTAGAGTTTGCGTATGTTGTATAGCAAACTACAATCTAATGGGTTAAAATAAATAAATAAATTCACTGTTGTGTCTCGGGCTCCAAAGATGTTCGTGGATCTATTCTCTGGAAAATGTGGGAGAAATTAAATTAAATTCTGAATTACAATGTAGGTTTTTATTAACATGGATGAAGTTTTTATTTTTTTTATTTTTTATTTTTTTAACAGGAAAGTGGGAAATAAATTGTTGTTGTTGTTATTTTTACATACATAAAAAAAAAACCTTCATGAATTCAAAATTCAACTTTCATAATTTATTGCAAATTGAAGAATCTCTATTTAAGTTTTGCTTCACCCGGCAGAAATGTAAATGGATAAATGAATTCATATATTAACCAGTTCATGAATGAATAAATAAAATTACAGTCGACATAATTATACTAATGATAACAATTATTTATTTTATTATCATAATTATTTCCATCGTATTTGATGAGATACTGTAAATACAAATTAAAAGATGAAAAATAAGTGGTGCCGTAAGAATAGTAATAGTAGTAAGCACGGCTGGACTGGCACAAAACAATCGGCCCTGGCATTTTAATTTAGGCCCGCCGGACCAACTCTTGTCTAACATGTAGTTCCGCCACTGATGTTTTATTGATGATGTTTCAGTTTGCTATCTATATTCGAAATGGATTAACAGACCGGTCCCTCTAAATTGTGGGCCAGTCTCTTGGAGTAAAATGTAGGAATGTCATAATTTAAAAAAACTGCATCGGCCGGCCCACCGAGCATCTGCCCTCTATGCCAGTCCAGCCCTGGTAGTAAGAAATAATAGTAGTAGTAGTAGTAGTAATAATCATAATATTATTAATGCTAATGCTATAATAATAACAATAAACAATAATACGCCATAAAACCTGAATGAAAACAATTAATTTAAGTTTATTATTATTATTCATTATGATTAAATCCTGAGACAACTATAACCAAATAGTACAGTAATACTGTCTGTCTACGCAAGAAACTAAAGCGACCGACATGACGTTTGCTCGCTTGTTCCACCAGAGGGCATCCTTGCACATGTTTTTCATTGCCGCAATAGAACACTATCCCCGTCCAGCCACTAGGGGGAGGTATTGCACAGCAAACAACTTATTCTCCTCCGTCCATCGTCTATTGTGCTGCGTGAACAAGTGTGCCAGGCAGTCGCTCACAGTCTTTTACTTTTTGGTGCAACTTGTGTCACAACACAACACTCGTGTAGCGTCTACTTGTTCTGAACAGCCAGGAAAAGGGTGGGGAAAAAAAGCTGGCGCCTGATTGGTCCAAACGCTCCCCTTTTCTGCCACAATACTGCAACCACGTGACCTGGCTGTTTTCAACCCACTTCCACGCGTGCACATAAAAAGACGGAACAGTTGTACAATCGGCAATATACACCCACCCATCACAGTATATTTTTAGCCACGCTTCGATGCATCGTAGGTGAGGAGGAAGAGGTGCTGGAGGAGGAGGGAGGAGAAGCATGGCTGCGGCCGCGAGCAGCAGCAGCCCCTCCGCGGCCACGGCCACGCTTCTGCACGGACACCGCATCAACAACTCGCAGACGCGGAAACGCATCGACCCGAGGCGGAGGCAAGCGGCGCTCTCCTTCCTCACCAACATCTCCCTGGATGGACGACCGGTGCAGGACGAGCGCCACGAGGCGCAGGACGTCGCCGAGGGAGGAGAGTCGGACGCCCGGAGTTGCGTGGTGGTGGAGCGAGCCACCTCCACCTCCGTCTCCTCCAACTCCTCCTCGGCTGCCGCTCTTGCCGCGGCCGCGACCGCCTTGGCCAACCAGGCTCTCCTGGCGAGCAGCCGAACCAGCTCGGTCGCTTCGGCCGCATCCGTCGCTCCAGTGCCCGGCGAGGGCGAACCGTTTACTCCGGCGTTCGCTCCTCCGGCGCCCGCGTTCGGCTCGCCTCTGTCCGCTCTAGGCGCCTCGGCCCGGGGCAGATTGCAGACGTACACTCCGGGGGTCGCGCCCGCTGCGTACTCCAGGCAAGGATCCCAAAACTACGGCGTGGAGGGAGGACAGATTGCCAACTCTGCCATAGAGCTGCAGCGGTCGAGGTAAACTCACACAACTTTTGGCCTGATAATACCCATGAACGAAAAAGTAATACAGTGGACCCCCACATACTCGCGGTTCGACACTCGCGGATATGCAGATTTCCTTTCACATTTTGAAAGTATTTGTTTAGGGTTTTTTTGTTACATACTTTTGATAGAAATATAGCAATTAAATACACAAATATTACAACATATGGTTTAATAAAGTGTAATTATGTTGGGACAAGCCAAATGTCTCTACAACAGCAGCAGTGGGCGTTTTGGCAATGGGGTATATGCCACACAGGAGGCAGGACTTCCGGGTTTTCACACATCAGCTTTGTTTCCGCTTCCGGTTTGCGACATGTGGGCCGCGTCCCAGTACTTGTGCTTCCGCCTTTGTGCCCGTTGGTTGCGCACAGTTGTGAGGCGCAGGGTGGGTGTGCGAGTGTTGGACCGCGACCAGCAGTTGCTGGAAACGGCGCTGATGTGTGTAATCCGGAAGACGGAAGTCCGTGGCAGCTATCCCATAGTTCAGGGGCAGGTGTCGAGGGCCTAAGTCCTGCAGTACTCCGGCCCTCGAGGACCGAGTTTGTTCAGCCCTGCCCTAGCCAACCCTTGTGGAGACATAAGGGATCTTGAAGGATTCTGCTAGCAAGCCCTAAAGTTGTTATAGTGTGTGGAGCGAGGATGTGGTAGATGGACCCAGTTGTGGAGAAACAAGGCCGGGAGACAAACAGGAATGAGAACAACTTTATTTACCAGGAATCAATAGGAGACTGGATGGGAGCGGACTGGTTGCTATTACTGGACTGAACGTGGACAGACTTGAGTTGATATGGACAGACTTGAGTAGACGTGGACAGACTTGAGTAGGCGTGGAGAATCTTGACGTGGCGAAACTTGACTAAACGTGGAGAAACTTGACTAGACGTGGAGAAACCTGACTAGACGTGGAGAAACTTGACTAGATGTGGAGAAACTTGACTAAACGTGGAGAAATTTGACTAGACGTAACACCATCAGCACAGTGCACCTCAACAGAACAAGACAAGACAATGCTAACTCGACACATGAACAAACCCCACTGACTAAATACAACACTAACGAGACACTAACAAGACACACCTGGGAAACACAGCAGGCAGAGGGCACTAATTAGCAACACAAACGGGGAGGGGAGACACACACAGGTGGACGAGGTTAACTATGACGAGACTAGGGGAGACAAAACCGGACAACAGACAACATAAGCACCCCAAACTAAACCAAAACCCAACCCCCAAAACCGAAACATGACAGAAGTGATTGTTGAAAGTCTTTATTTGCTGGCAGATATGAAGTAAGCTAGTTGTAGAAATGTGCCATTCAAGCTAGGACCACCACTGAAGTGAAGAGTTCACTGCTTGGTTTACTACTCTGGTTTTACAGCTGTTTAGCTTCTAAACTGCTAGCGGTCAGAAGTTAGCAGCAAGCTAGTCCCCGCTAGCCATATGTAATGCAAAGCATGAATATAGGTAATGTAATGTAAATTGGCAAGCTTCAGTGCTTGTTCATGCTCAGCATATTAGCCACCATGCTATCGCTGTTAGCATCAACATCAATTTGTATTTGAAATGTAATTGATTGCTCATACTATATGGAACAGCCAGACCATTTCCTTGTCTCTCCCCCTGTGAAGTCTGTTTCTTGAGTTGGAGCTTTCCTTTTGCACTTTAAATTATTTCAAGTCGGAAACATGACACACACCTGCTCCATTTCAACGTGATGTAACCGTAGACTCTCATTCACCTCCGACATCCTCTCCGTATGGATGTCTATTTTTTTTTTGTTCCCTTTTATTGAATGGTGAAGGGGCAGCTGTCACAAACAGTCGTGTGCTGCTTCTCAATGGCAGAACCTTCTGCTGCAAGGTCCTCTTGAAGACCGGAACTTTCCTCATTGACCTTCTAATGCACTTTACACTGCCATCTCACTCGTAAAGCAGTTTGCAATTTAAAACAGTTCCTGGCAATCTTAACATGCCTGACATGATTTCATTCAACTACCCCAAGGATCAATATGACACTTGACACACTTAATTTGTTGTCTCGTGTGAGTGATAGACTGTATACTCCACCCCATAATGCTGGGCCAATGGGATGTCTGGCTTGTGTCACCATGACGACAAGGGGCAGAGCAAGGGGCTTGAACAAGGCGAGCATCTTTTTACTTGTGGAAGCAGAGACTGGAGTGTGGCGAAAAAAGCAAACCGCTGTAAATCATTTTCACTCATGGGGGCAGCACTTCATACACTATGCCATGTGTATGTGGTGCATGTGAGATTTTTTATTTTTATTTTTATTTTTTACCATCAGCGATACGAATGAAATGGTAATGTTTTCACTATTGTCTTTAATTTATAACACATCACCCAATTTCAATCATAAAATATTTCAAATGTTTTAATTATTATAATTTAAAATATATAGAAATATAACAAGTGAGAAACTTAGTGTATTTTTTTAATGCACGTTATATTACAAAAAACACATTCTTATCATCCACAATGTTGATTAGCAGATACAAAGAAGCTGATGTTTAATGTGGCACGAAAAAATGCTGAGTTTATGGAGTATTAATAATGCCAATAATAATCACGTGTATTTCAACATTGATGTAAAGTTTAAAAAAAAAAATAGTATAGTATTTTTAAGACAATTTGAATATTAACAAAAAGAATTCTGATTAAAAATCTGATATATAAATAGGTTAAAAGAGTAACATTTTGATTGGCTACTGACAGCAGGAAAAATGTTAGCTAGTCAGTTATAAACGCAACATAGAATATAAACAGTATAACTACTACATTATTTCCAATAATATTAATTGGGAATTGACATTCATATCTGTTAGCGTTTCAATTTTAACCATTAATGGTAATAACTGTTTTAATATAATTATATTTTTTCCCAGTTTTGTGACGCTCGCTAAAGCCACGGTGTCATTAGCATTAGCTAGCTCTGAAAGTGGCTTTGGAATTTCACCTAGCCTAGCATAACAATAACAGTGAGCAATAAAGTGTACCATATCTCTGGTTAAAAATAATAACCTTACACGATGTACTGTATAACGTGCATCAATCCAATAGAGCCATGTTGCAGCATGATGCGCACATATCTACACAGTGCTGGTTTGTTTTCCACAAGGCCAGCTGGTAGTAGAAACGTGTCCAGAGGTGCCAGACTCTCTCGCTCTCTCTCACTCCCCCCTCCTTCCACTTCCTCTCTCAGGGGCCCCACAGACACTCTCTCCCCTCAGACTTGTTCTTGGCCTCCGGCCTCGCTTCCATTCAGGAAGTCGCAGAGCGGAAGCCAGAATAGACGAGAAGCACAGAAAGCAAGAGACTAATTGGTTGACTTGACACCTCTCGCCGTCTGCTAGCTTGGGTGTCGCGTTGATGCTACATTGTTTGTGTTTTTAAAACACGTGGGACTTTAAAAGTAACGGCTCATGTTGTGGTCACAAATGTGGATGTGAGGTGTGATGGCGCAGTACTGAGGTCATGCTTGGCATCATGGGTAGATTACATAAGAACACTCCATGATGCTTCTGTTGGAGAGTAAACCCAACCTAAACATGACCATTATGTGCTAGTGTAGTACACTGGAACCTCAAATGTAAAACAAACAATTATTACGGTTTAGCCCATGCTAGGGATGTACAGTCGGGGGTGGGGGGCTATGGGTGGCCGCACACATGGCCCTTTTATCCTTTTGCCTGCTCATCCCCACAACCCTTTTTTTTTTTTTTTTTTTTTCTTTTTTTTTTTTAAGCATTCATTCGTTTGTGAAAGTCTGTCTGTGGCATTATAACAGCACAGTTAACCCCCACATCATTTGTAGATAATTATTTTTCACAATATTATACACTTTTTTTGAAATTATTTTTGCTTAAAAAAAAAAAAGTTTACATTTTCCACCACTTTGTTCATTGATAATATCGAATGTTTATCAGCGTTTTTTGAAGAAATATTTGGTTTGTAAAAAAAAACAAGACACATTTAACTTTTTCACATTGCTTCAGTATTTGTTTAACTGTGGTGGGGTGAATGTTTGTCTTACATTGAAATATGTTTTTGTGTTTAAAAAAACAACAACAACAACAACAACAAAAACAGCCAAAATCAGCACTAATATTGGTCGATTAATCAATCAGACCCTAAACAAAAGACAACATATGTTGGAGGTATAGGAGGAAAAAAAGTGCAAAAACAATAACTACTAGGGATGTAACGATAACGACAATATCGTGATATTAAAACTGCCACAATATATCGGCTTCGTCATGTCACGATATTAAAAGCAGCACATCTGTTAAAAAAAGTTGGGTTGATTTCCATTTATGCAGTTCTAGCACCCTCTGCTGGCTAGTTTTTTTTTGTGCAATTTAATTTTCACAAGGCATGTTTTGGCCCTTCTATGTATATAAACAGAGTCAATATGTGGAGGAACTCAATGTGTGCTTGCATTAGCAAGTAAGTGCCTCAATGTTAAGTGTTATTAGAGATTGTAGGTTGTTTATAAGCATTGCTGTAATGTACAAAAGCACAATATTGTCTTTTTTTAGTATGAGCTTTTTTTTTTCTTTTTTTTTACAATATTGTGAATTTTTGTATCGCCAATCGTGATAATTATCGTATCGCGATCTGTATACCGTGATAATATCGTATCGTGATGTTTTGATATCGTTACATCCCTAATAACTACGCTACTGAACTTGATTGTAGAATGTGTGGGTGAAACCATGTTTAATTCTTATACCTTACAGGCATTTATTTTTCACATTCTTATTGGTCATGCAAATTTAAAAAGTTACTTTCTTTATGCGTGTAAAAGTGAATATCTATGTCCTTCTGTGGCAAGGTGTCACTTCTTTCATTCTTCTTTTGACAGGATGATGTATAGCTTTGTAGGAACAGAGGGGGAAACCTTTGCTAGTTTTTACCGTTATCAAACCACCTCTGTAAGTATGTATATAATCTCTGTAGGAAAGTATAGCAGGAAGTGGCATTAATGTCCGACTGGATAAGTGAACGAGTGTCCCTCTGCTGTGTTATTGTTTAAAAGATATTTGGCGTGAGCACGTCCCTCAGCCTGTTCGTTTACAGGGGTTGGTGCAAAGTCCTCACGGGGTCATGTAGTGTCAACACACTAAAGCTCCATCCTCGTTTTGTTTTGTTTTTGTCCGTTAAAAGATGGATTAAAAGGACACTTTTAACTTCCAAGCCCACTCTGATAAATAGAAAAGACCAGAGATAAAGTAGCATAGTTTCCCCCTCATTCGATTCATGAAGCACAATTCTTCATTTGAAATTTTATTTAAACTTTTTCTGATTGTAGGAAATTCTGTTTAGAGAACGTATAGGAAATGCTGAGAAGTGAACGAACCCTGACGTGAAATCAACATTCGTTTAGTGTCGCAAATGTTCACCCACCGGACTGCAACAAGATACAATGCGGAAAAGGTGAAACGCTGTTGTCAATGCTTTCCGGACGCATTGTAACATCGGTCAAATGTGGTGTTCAAAATGGCTTCTGTTGCTGGCTAAAGTCAGCCTAAAACCTCAGGAGACCCTCGAGAACAGAGACATCTTTTGTTGGTCTCTGTCGCTGATTAAGCAATAAGCACATACTTGACGGGAAGACGGCATTAGCCTGGTTAAGTGTCCGCAGCTTGCGTGGTGAATGCCATAGCATCAAACGACACTTGGAGATGTTCTAATAGAATAGTGTGTGTGGAAAATAATATCATGTAACTATTCACACTAGTTTAACTTTCACACATTCAAGTTTTTTTTTAGCCAACCTTTTAAGGCAGCATGTTAGCAGAGCGGTACAGTAGCTAGCGTTGGCCACTGGCTAATAGCGAACAGCAGCACAATGGACTCCAGTTAAGGTCTGAGAGGCGGTTGAGTGGTGAAATCTGGGTGGTCCGCATAGCTATGGGCAGTGGTGGTGGAAGTTAACATCAAACCAAACAGTAACAAAATAAACACATAATCACATTCATACATGAGCATGAACTGAAAACCAGGCGCGCAGAATGGCTAACCTTTGCTAACAATTCATTCACTAAGAGTATGGTACGTAAAAATGTGAAGAGGGTAAACTTTAAAATATATATAGTCATCTTTATTTACAGTAATTCATAGCAAATACTGTCTTTGGTTCCTACTTTGTGAATGTTTGTCTATTATGGGGTGTTCTTGAACATAATCCCCATGATAAACGAGGAGCTATTCTATTGATCTTACATCCCAAGTCAAAATGGAGGTCTAATGCTGCATTCAAGGACAAGAGGAAGGTGGGAAGACTTCAAACCAGTAAATGTGACCGTTCGGGAACACCTCTTTGAACTCTGAGATCTGAATTTCGAAGTCATCAAAAAAAAAAAAAGGATCCTCACATCAGTGGTTTCAATCTGACGTTACTCGACAATAGACACAATGACAAAAGATAATTTACACAACTACAAACAAAATTTATTTATTCATTTATTTATATATTCTGAAATTAATGTAGTTATTCAAAGTAAGTAACTTCACTTAAGCCAACGTGATTTGGACTGACTGCGTGAACCAGAACAACAATTTATCATCTGCCGTTTTTGTTGTTGACATTTGCCTGGAATGCTTTGAGGTCATCCGAGTGGTATCAGTCCGACTTCCAACCATCCTCAAATGCAGCATTGCGACTTGATGAAAGGAAGTTGTATTTTGGATCGTTGTAATTTGATTTGTGAGGACTATTTTGATTTCAAAATATGATTAAATGTCGTTTGACTACTATAACTATCTGCTTGGATTGTATGATAGTCACAGGTAAAAGTAATACAAATACGCCGTTTGTTTCCTGCGAAATATTAGAAATGTCTGGGATGGATGTTCGGGATTGTCAGTATTGAAAAAAATGAGAGTGTCTATGTAGTATTGGGTCAGAAATGTATAAAACGGTAGTAACATTCACAATAGCAAAAAAAAAAGAATAAATCATTAAGACATTTATTGCTGGTATAGATGAATGTAAAATTGGTTATTCTATTCTAATTCATTCTATTTACAGTACATATTTTGGGATCATTGTTTGGGGTATATTAGGGATTGAACTAATAATACAGTCAATTCAAAATATTTTTTGGGGCGCTTGTCAATTGCTTGTGGATTTCTGCGCTATTCATGTCAGGACTCGGTGCGTAATCCCTGGCAATGCAACTTTGCCTCTGGCTAGTGGACGTCACGTCGTTTGTTTTCCAAGACAAACTTGATGCTGGACTTTCCAAACAAGATAACTGTTGTAAAACAGCTTTTTTATACTATTACACGCCGGTTAGTAGAGTTGAATGTGAGTTGGTCCAAACAGTTTGGGCGAGTAGTCAGTTGACAAGCTTATTTTGTACAGAAGCACTTAACACTCACTTGTGAGTCTGCTGCTCAAGCGGGTTGCGCAGTCGTGCAGCCCCCGTGTGAAAAATGAATGTTGCTTGCGATTTGCGACAAGATGTTTTCCGTGACCAGTTCTGCGTTGATTCTGGTTTATTTGTCACCATTTAACCGTCGCTCATTAGCATATGCTTAGCTATTGTTGTAGCTGATTGCTGTGAAGTAGATAAGTGACAGTTCACATTGCTGCTGAGCTCTTTCAGCATATAAACATGTTTTAATTTCCACCCAGTGGATGTCGGTTCAGGTCCAGTTTGAAGGTATGACTATTTCTTTGCTATGTCGGTTGGATTTTTGTTTTGCCTCTATTTATTTTTGGTGTAATTCCACTGTCACCCTGTAGATGGTGGCACACAATTTAGCTGGACACTAGGGATGTAACCATAAGGGCAATATCGTGATATCGTGATATTAAAACTGCCACAGTATTGTCGTCGTCATGTTCACGATATTTAAACGAAAGACATCTGTTAAAAAAGTCAGGTTGATTTCCATTTGTGCAGTTCTAGCACCCTCTTGCGGCTAGTTTTTTTTAGTGAAATTTAATTTTCATTAGGGATCTTTTGGCCCTTCTTTGTTTACAATCCACACTAATTGTCATATAAAACGGAACCTAATATGCCTGTGAACCGAATCAACTCGATGTGTGCGTGCATTAACAAGTAAGTGCCTCAATATTAAATGTTATTAGAGATTGTAGGTGGTTTATATGCATTGCTATGTTATGTACAAAAGCACAATATTTTTTTTTAGTATGAGCTCACTTTTTTTTTACAATATTGTGACCTCTTTTAAATATCGCCAACCCCCCACAATATCGTGATAATTAGCGTATCGTGAGCTTCATATCGTGATAATATCGTATCGTGATGTTTGGATATCGTTACATCCCGATTAGACACTGTAAATTTGACTAAAGAAGAAGAGTGAAAGCAGAAGTACAGCATTTCGAATCAGACTAGTTATATTGCTGATGATTATTGAATGTGAAATCCTCTTTAATCCTGCTCTTTATGCCTACAGAAACTAAAATGACAGCTGTAGGTTTGTTTTAAAATGCCACCATTCTTTGGTCATGATTGACATATTGTGAAAAGATATGATTGACACACTGTAGCACTGTTGGTATAATATTTTGTATTATCTCTTGCTCTTGGTTATTATATGAAATGTGTTTACACGTGTTAGTATTATTTAAAAGGTGTGTTTAAAGACGTAATTATTTAAATAGTGTATTTCTAAATCACAGTGGATGTATGGAATCATCTTTACATTTATATTATTATTTATTTCTAGTGTTTTTATTAATTTTCTTTTAACTCATTCACTGCCATTGACGGAAAAAGACGTCAAATGATGCATTTTTTGCTGGTCTGGCAATGAATGTGTTAATAAATAACTTTAAAAAAAAATAAAAAATCAAAGTGGCCCTTGCAGCTTTCTATTTTTCTGGATGTGGCCCTCAGAGGAAAAAGTTTGGACACCCCTGCTAT
The DNA here is from genome assembly GCF_051991245.1 of Festucalex cinctus. NCBI lineage: Eukaryota > Metazoa > Chordata > Actinopteri > Syngnathiformes > Syngnathidae > Festucalex > Festucalex cinctus. Next base: position 14,276,663 of record NC_135411.1, on the reverse strand, counting down.
ACATGATATCAACCATTTACCATGTTACCATGTTGTCATTCACTGCCATTGAGGGAAAAAGACGTCAAATGATGCATTTTTTTTTCTGGTCTGGCAATGAATGTGTTAATTGTACAATTTGTTGTCAATGAGATTTCCATTGTTTTTCTTTGCAGGCGCCGGCTCATCTCGCAACGCTCCTCGCTAGAAACGTTAGAGGACATCGAGGAGAATGCTCCTCTGCGCAGGTACGACCGCGGCACGCTTTGGGCAACGCTTTAGTCAACAACGCTCCCATCGTTTTTTTTTTCTTCTTCTCCCATCTCAGGTGCCGAACCCTGTCGGGTTCCCCTCGACCAAAGAGCTTCAAAAAGATCCACTTCATTAAGAACATGCGGCAACACGATATACGTAACGGAAGGTAAGCGAATGGAAGTGAAGTCAAGTCTTGCTCCCACTGTTTTGATTTGCCTTTTTTTCCACTTTTAACGCTTGAGTGCGGACTTGTGATCACAGCATGAAATCACACACCAAACCACACACACACTTAAGCTATTGTTTGGATTATTTTGAGGCATTTTGTTATCTTTGGGAGGCCTTTGAAGTTTGTAGACGGAACCCCTAAGCAGTCAGCAACAAATAATCAGTATAGTAACAGGAATAATCATTTATTTAGAATCTTCACAGAGTCTAATGGTACAGCAAAAATCAGCATTTTGGTACGCACCTTTGACGGTTTGCTACTCATTGGGAACATTAAGGCCCAGCACACATCAAATTACGGAAAATATTTGTATGAAGATAGAATATTTAAAAAAGTTGATCTTTAAAAGAAATCTTGGTCTTGTTTAGTCTTTTTTTTTTCAACCATTAAAAATATATTTCATTCACAGGTTCTATTCATCAGTCTGAATTATTCCTGTTTGATTTAGAACTAAAATTTGTACTCAAGTCATCACTAACCTATGCTAGCACAGTATTAAATTACTAATTACATTAAACATTTGTATGAATGACACTTGTAAGTCGTAAAAACGCCACAATTTGGATTATCATAAACCAAGGACCCTCTGCAATGTTTTAAGAATACAAATAAAATATTGTATATTTATGTCATGCAATTTTAGGACTTAACAATTTGACAGACATATAAAAACATAGCGCTAACCATGACGAAAAATGTACCTTTACACTCCTACTGTTTTTGTACTTTCATGAACAGCTGATGAGGGAGATAAGTTTGTCGATTAAAGAGGTCAATATAGGTGACAATTGCCACACATGTGTAGCAGCTGTTAAGACTTTTTTTTTTTTTTTTTTCCACGTTGACATAAATAGTCACATTGTTTTCTCTGCGTTTTGGACTCCTGGAAAGCAGTCAGACAGGATTGGGCTTGCTTGTTGACAAGCGTTCATGCATGTAGCGGACAGTGAAGCATAGTAGAGAAAAATAAAAAATAAAAAAAAAATAAAAAAATAAAAAAAAACAGGGCCAGGACATTGGACCAAGATTTTTTATTTTTTTTAATCATTTCATATAACACAAATAAGTTAAAGACATTACATTTGGCTGAGGAAAAACAGAATTTTTTTTTTTTTAATGTTTCTTTATTGTTGGTCTTACTTTTAATTTTCTTTAGCATGTCTTGATATTTTTTCTTTTTTTTTTGTATTAGTCTTGTTATCAATCCAGGGTTTGGCATTAAGCCTTTTTGGGTGGTGGCCTGAGGCGCTACTAGCCCCGTATATTTATAATGTAATGCGTTTTAGTGATCCTTTCATATTGGTGTCTTTATAGTGTACAATTGGCTTCATTGCCATGACTGTGTACTAACCTCCATAAAATCAAGGCATTGCACTTACAATTATTAAAACATATCCTAGCATTAACATTCCAACATTGCATAAAATATGTATTTTTTTTTGTTTTTATACAGGCAGCGGTCCACCAACATTTTACTGGCCACTGACCACTTTCACGTGAAGACATTTTTCATTGTGGATCAAATTAAAACCAAATATTAAAAATATCACTCACCATTAATTCAGTGAGACCAGTCGTATGCTGTATTCCAACAAGTGTTGTGACAGTAACGACAGTTTCTAATCAATAAATTTCTCATTCACATACTATTTGACAAAACACGTCGATGAAGCTTCACTTTGTATTGCTACTCTTGTTCTATTCCGTGGTCAAACTGCCTCTGGTATGCATTTATTAAGGCTAACCCAAGCTAGCAACATGAGGCTAAGCCCGATTCATGCCACTTTATCCAGTCTTGCTAGCGGCGGTCACGTTTGTTTCTTTTGTCATCATCTTGTTTCAGCTAGATTGTTTCAGAAATGAAAGTGCTTTGGTTAAATCTAAAAATACAATTTAGAGTTATTATTAGTGTCAGATAATGGCGGGTTGGGCTAGCGTCTATGGGCCATACTGTTAATGTCAAACCCTGCTATTTAGCATAGACTAGCTAGCGCTAGCTTATTTAACTTGGACTTTTTTTTCTAACGCTTTATTTTTGTACCTTGGTCCTGGTTTTATTTTTCCCAAAACAATTTTAAAACTTCATCTAGTGATGTTTTTTTTAGTTATATATATTTTTTAACTTATTATTTTTAGATAGATACATTTTTGAGCCCTCATTCAAATATTTTTGCTGGTCTTTTTTTTTCTTCAAAATTTTGTACGTCATTTTTTTAAATGGTCTTCTTGTCTTAGTAGTATTTAATATGAGCATATTATTAGCACAGTTTAACACTCCGTAATATCTCAAAACAATGAATTATGTCGTATATGCCATTCAAACAACGTTGAACACGGCAGTAGCAGTTAAAGCCGAGCCAAACGTTATCCTGATGAGCTTGTTTTGTTTTTGTAGGATAGTCCTAATCAGTGGCAGAAGATCCTTCTATAGTGTATTTTCAGTGCTGCCCTATCGAGATTGTAGCCAAGCGGGGTACGTATCCTCCAGCATGACCGCCCTCCTCCTCCTCCTCCATCTGTGCTTCTTCCTCCTCCTCCTCCTCCTGGCTTCTTCTCTTCTGTGGATGTGCTCTCCATTTTGACTCCGGGATACCGTCAAAGCCACGCAAAGCAAGCGCTGTGCTGTGAGGATGTCAGCGCTGGTCTGCATGTTGACTGCTAATCGAAGTGCAAAGTTTTCATTAGCTTGGGTCATTCTTCCCATTTGTATTCCTTCAGGCTTTGAAGAAAAGTGTTGCATACAGTCACGAGGTAAAAAACAAAACAAAACGTGAAACTGAAGGAAAACAGTTGAGGTCCTTTTACCCATATCTTGCAAAAAAAAAAAAAAAGGCACCATCAGATGGATATGCACAAAATATGCCATAAGGACGAATTGTTGGTCTGACACAAAGACGGCTTTGATTTTTCTTTTTAAAGGTTTTTACTGTAGGCTTTGATTTTTGTGGGGTCATGAGCGCATTTGATGATTCCTGTTTTGATTAAACAACAAAAGGCTTATTAACAAGTTTTTTTTGTGTGTGTGTGTGTCTAAGGGAAATAAATATAAAAACAATTTAAAAAATCAATTATTCTTGTTAATAGGAAATAATTTTTGAAATTGTCAATTATGAATTAGATTGTAAAATAAAAAAAAGTGTATTGATTTATTTTATAACATTTATTAAATGTGTTGTAAGGTATTAATGAACACCCGATTAAAATAGATATTTTAAAATAATTCAGTCAAGCTTTGTAAGTGATAATTTATTAAATGATTTTATTAATTACTGATGAAATCAATTTATTTCATGATTAATGCCAAAATCACATAAACTTTCATTAGTAAATAAATATGTATTAAATATTTTATTTTTTATTGTATTTTTTATTATATATTATTATATTATTATTTTATTTTATTATTATTTATTTTATATGGGAAATAATTTAGGAAATTGTGAAATATAACCATATTTTTATTTAATTTATATTATTTTCATTGCTGGAATTTTACACAACCCTGGCTAACAAATAAGTATTTTTTTTAATTTTTTTTATGTCTTGTCTTGACATTCAGAAATTATTGTAGTCAGCTTATTTCATTATTTTCCATTTGCAACCATTTTGGATGGTTGAATTGTAAATATATTTAAAAATTTGAAAAATATAATTGTCATCTGCAATTTATTTGAAGGGCTTCATTCATAAATCTGCACCCAAGTAAATTAATATGTAATTAAAAGCAATAAAATACATAAAGAAAATAATATATTTTTAAGACTTTTCATGAAATAATACAACTCCATTAATTTATTCAATTCAAAAATATAATGCATAGAACCTGATTTTCTTGTTTATCTATCGACAGATATGAACATGGCGGCGTACAAAAACTTGGTGCTCCCCTCACTTTTTCTTGAGCTTTTTTTTTTTGGCGCATGTGAAGTGAGAATGTTGGCGCCGGTTGTGTTGCTTGAGGCTTGTCAGAATGTTTTCCCCAATCTTGGCTGCGCCGCACACGCATGCATGTTGCATGGAGCCACGGGCGCCATGTGGAGCACGTTACTAAGCAACGTCCAGCTCTCGTTCATCATCTTCTCTCCTTCCTTAGATGTTTGTTCTGCCCCTTTTTTGTCATCACATTGTTAAGATAGCGGACGCTTCATAGTCCGCCCGCATCGTCTCGCGTTCCCTCGGCCCCGAGGGTGCCCCGACGCCAGCCCGCCTTTCCTGCCACGTAACTAACATTAACCCCTCCTCCTCAGTCAAGTGCCATGTGAGGTCACGTCTATCTTTTGAAAACATGAGCCCGGGCCGAAAAGATAAGCGGGATTGCAACGACGTTCATGCAAGCAGTGCAGTGGTCACAAGTTTACCTCCATGCTTCATACACATTTATGTTAAATTCACGATTGGGACTTTTCGGGATTTATTTGAATTCTTGTCCTCCAAGGTTGTGTTGACTCTGAATATATTACACAAAAAGGATGCAATATGGACACAGAGAGGAAAAAAATAGTTTTCAGCTTTTGGAAGTGGATTAAAAAAACAACAACTTGTGACCACAATTGAGCTACTGAGAGCGAAGTGGGCTAACTCCATATTGCCTGTTAATTTATATGGTAGTGAATAGCGATGACTTTCTGGATACTTTTACAGAAATTGTGCTTCTTGTTAAGGCTGCACAATATATCGAAAAAATATCGATATCGCGATATTGGCCCTTGTAATATGCATATCGCAAAGGCACGCAATAAGTTTCATATGGAATTTTATGCTTTTTATATGAATTTGACCAGTCAGATGCTAACTAAAATGTGCATCGCCATTCAATAGTTGAAAATTATCAAGACATAATTACAATTAATTAACTAAGATTACATGAAGATTGCTTATTCTGCCCCATGAAAAATGTTTTTCTTTCATTAGGTAATAAAAATTTAATTTCTTTAGGTGCATGTTAAATATCGCAATAATATTGATATCGCTATGTTCAGCAAGTATATCGCATATCGCATGTTTTTCCAATATCGTGCAGCCCTACTTCTTGTCTTAATTCGTTAATCCCGTGTCAAATTTATTACTATTTCATGTGGTTCTTGAACTGGCACCAGATACGCATTTGCTATTACTCAATGTACCTTCGCCCAAAAACATGTCAGTCCAAAAAAAAAAACCTCGCTAAAAATGGTAAATGGAGTCCACTTCTATAGAGATTTATCTAAATCATTGACTTATCTCAGGTTAACCAATAACTTACTTTAACCTCCAGGATCCTGCACCATACCGAACCTTGGCTAACAGCAGAAAAAATAATAATAATTCTGTTTGGTTCTATTTTGAAATCCATCTACAGTACGTTGCTTGTAGCCTCATCCTAGCTAGCGCTAAGCTAGTTCATCTCTCAGGTCTGGCATCCAAGTTTGCAAACCCCGTTTTGTTTCTTGCTGGCCGTCCAAAAGCAAGTTGTGAAGGCAATTTTTTTTCCGCAACTACTCACTAGCATGCAAATGAACTGCGTACATAACTTTCATGTGTATTTTACGTGTGGATATTTTCCTATCTGACGACGGTATGCTTTGACATGTGACTTGGAAGATAATGAACATAAAATTGGTGGTCTGTTACATCGAAGTACATTTTGGGGCGCCTAAAAACACCCAATACAGTACAAAAGTTTTGTTTTACACCTTTTCATTGCTTAAAAAGGTCTTGCACAAGTACAAAAATATTTGTGTTCTTTAGTCACATTAGTAGTTCCTTTTCACCTTTGTTACAATTAAGACGTCATGTAAAAGGGCTTTTACACGCACACAAAATTGTGGACTGTACCAAAAATAGCATGGCTGAGACGTAAGCTAGCACCTGAGTAGAAAAACAGCCATAGATACCATATGAATATTCGTCGCTTCTTTTGAGCTACGTGTTTACTGTTTACGTATCGCAATGCTAAGCTAATGTCCATGCTTTCTACTAACTTTAGCCTGCTGACATGAACGCCACATTGCTAAGTGTTTTAGCCTGTTCTGTCTACTGTTTATCCTTTGTTGATGGCGCTACAGCGCCATTTACTGGTGATGTGGTGAATTGTGGAACTTTAATGGCCATTTTGAGTTGGCCTGGACACTGTTTTTTCTATGTCAGTTGCTTCTGGGCCTGTTCAAACGACGTCCGCTGTACTAACATGCAGACGGTCAAACTAAACCTTGATCTATGACCAGTATTCATCTGGAAATGACAAAATGGAGTTAGCCCACTCGAGTTCTCATAATATTTCCTCGTAGCAGTGAGCTGGAGGCCCAAACCCACCCAGTCGTCTCTTTTCCTTCTTTCCATTGACCTCCTACAGCCGTATGACATTTCAGTCAATGGCCTAAATGCTGTTTCCTCCCGAAGGGACACTTTAGCTACCCGCAAAAAGAACGCCACAGACAAAGACTCGCCGGATGGCAGTTCAAGCCAAAAAAAAAAAAAAAAGTAGGAGTAGTCATAAATGTTTTGTGCTCATCATCAGGGACGTGAAGATGGAGGGGGCGGGGCGCCAGCGACACCCGTCGGGCGGCGTCAGCGCCAAAGAGATGGTCATTGGACTCGAGGGCGTCGAGCTCGGTGCTGACGGGAAGGTAAGAAACTAGCAAATACAATTTAAAAAAACAAAATTGTTAAAGTATGTATTTACATCATAAGCCTGGTTGTTTATTGTGATGTAAAACCAATAAATAATTGGAATTCAAACTATGAAAAATAAAATACTCAACTGGTGGTCTTTTGGCTCGACTTTAAGCTTACCCCATTAGCAGTCAACACAGCAATGATTTTGTCAAATTGTTATTGCACATTACAATTAATTTTGCACCTAAAAGTTTTGGGTAATAGTTATGGATTTTTCATTAGTTAGTTTTTAAACTATTTTGTTGTGATTTTTTTTTTAATCTGTTAATTTTAATTTGCTTTTATAGCAAGTTTGTTATTTTCTTTTATTTTTTAAAATCATTTATTGTAATTTAATAGTTTTAGTATGAGTTTTATTTTATTTTTTAATATATGGAGTATTTGTCATATGTAAGATTATAAAAAAAAGGGTCACTATTGTATAACAAAGCAAACTAAACTACAATTCTCAAACAATTAACCTTCCGTCTTCTGTAGCTATAGATGTATATAAATAAATAAAAAACAACTTTGAAATCTCATTTATGATATGAACTGAAAAAGTTTAAAATGAAAATTTTTTACTATAATCAGAATTAAATTTAGTTTTATAAACATAAGTTGCAGAGTCAGCTTTCTTTCTTTCTTTCTTTTTTCCCAAGCATTTATTTTTTATTCCGTTAAAATTCCTGAACAACTTTGGTGTGTGTGCAGACGGTGTCGTACACGCAGTTCTTGTACCCGACCAACGTGCTGGGCGGGCGGAGGAACACCATCGACTCCACGTCGTCCTTTTCGCAGTCTCGCAACGCCAGCCATCGCAGCCTCAGCCTGGCCCGCGCCAACAGCAACCAGAGCAGCCTGGACACCGGTCGGTAAACGCCTCACCGAGTTATTCCGCTCGCTCCATGTCTTGTTGCCTGTATTGCACTTTGTTAGGTGCTGCTGTTTTGGTTAGCAACCGGTGGGATCGGCAGGTTTGTGATTTCAGTTGCTTCTGATTGGGGGGATGGTAGAGGGGCATGCCAGTTTTACTCATGAAAACGAAATTGGGTGGACACACGACACACAAAATAAGTCAAGGACAAAATTGAACAGTAAGGCGGCCATTTTGGAATTTGACCAAGGCCTGGCCTGGTCTGCGAATAGATTTTTATAGGTATACATACTATATAACCAATAAGCATTTGACACAAAAAAATGGGGGTTTGCCCACCCCACAAAAAAATTGTAATCTTGAGAAAATAATCCAGAATTGGTATATATTTTTATTTATTTATTTTTTTTGGGAGGGAGAATTTGAGGATAAAGTTGCATTTCTTAAATTCACTTTTTAACTATCATTTTTTTTTTCTCATTAACGCATTTGCTCCCAGAGACGTATTTATACGTTTTTTATGTTTTGTTTTTATGCTAGAGCATACAGAAGGCTTTGATGCAGCCTCTGAATTGAAGAAAACGCTTGAAGCAATGGTAGTTATTACAAAAATAGCCAGCAGGTGGCAGCAGAGTATAAGAGATCAAACAGAGCCATGTTGCAAAAACTCTTTTCCCCACTGTTTTAAACAGATTTGTGATTAAACTTACCCATATTCTAATGCTAATTGCTCCAAAACGGAAAAATATAGAAATATACTTTTTTTTCCTGATGAAAGAAGAGATGCTAATTTTTGTTTTGATAGATTCCATGTTTTATAGTAATAGAACACAATACTCTGTGGGCCTCGCAAAAGCAGTCAAAATCCAGTAAAGGAAAATGGGTGGGAGTGAATGAGTTAATTGACTTCAAAGGAATACTTGACTCATTGAACAACTTTCAGCAGTGAAAAGTTGATATTTTCTTCAGAATGGCTATGATAACTTCATTAATTTTCATGTACAATTAATACCTTTTAAAAAGTAATTGTTCTACTTGCTGTCGACTGATGATGACATCACCTGTGCTGAGGAAGTAGGTAACGAGCCAATCATGGCTCATCTGCTTTTTGGGTTTGGTCAGTAAACTGAGCCATGATTGGTCGTTACCAACTTCCTCAGCACAGGTGATGTCATCATCATCATCAGTCAACAGCAAGTAGAAAAATTACTTTTTAAAAGGTATTAATTGTACATGAAAAATGAAGTTACCACAATTATAGACAAAAACCTTTTACTGCTGAAAATGGCTCAATGAGTCAAGTATCCCTTTAAATTACGAATTTCATTTTTTTATCCCGCCGAGAATACTTTTTTTTTCTGTTTTTTTTTTGTCAGATTAATAAACAAATATTAAGTTGTTCTAATATTGTTGTTCTTTTTTTTTTTCTTTTTTTTTTTTTTTGATGCCGTCATTACCAGGCAACGACCTGAGCGACTTTCGCGAGTACGACCCCAATCTTCTGGATGACCCTCAGTGGCCTTGCGGCAAACACAAGCGAGTGCTCATCTTCCCGTCCTACATGGTGAGTCAGTGAACGCGACACCGAGTGCCAAAAAGTCGCACGAGTGACTAGTGTGTGTTGTTTTGACATTTGTGTCAGCCAGGGAGCGTTTGTATTTAGGCGTGGATCATTTTCCCACAGAGGACAATCAGGTCTGAAAGGCTCATTTGTGTGAAAGTTAGCCAGCAGGATGTTGCTTTAATCAATCGTGTGGCAAAATAATGACGCGCTTGATTCAAACAGACGTTTGTGTCCCAATGCAGAACGGATGTTACATGACCCACACGAGCATTTTTGAACGCGTCCTCAAGGCCAGGTCGTGTTTTTGTTTTGTTTTTGTTTTTTTGCTTCTCGCTTCCTCCAATTGGCAAAGGCCAGCCAGCGTTACACAAGAATGGCCATTGTGGAAGCCGTACATTCCTCACATTGCGCCGCACTCACACTTTTCAAAAGTGGGATTTTTTGTTGTTGAACGTTTTTGTGGCCATTTAGTATTTGCATTTTAGTTCCACGGTGTCACGCATCAGCCTTTATAAAGTCCTAATTTTGGGCCAACGTTTACTCGTACATTTGAGTCTATTCAGTCTGTTTTTTGGCTGCAGTCAGATTCAGTAGCAGGGGTCGAGAATGTTTTTTTAATTTTTTTATTTTTTTTATTTTTACCTAGCCTGCAATTATAGGGGTGCAAGTAGAAAATTTAGGGACGTGCACAATTAATTGACTTGTGTAAATGTTCACATTTCCACTAATTTTTACTTTTTTTATTGATAAATGGGATGAAGTGTGGAGCAGTTTGTCAGCAACAGAAAATATTATTTTATTTTAAATATCAAAACAAGTAAAATACATTTTTTAAAACATCATTACATTTACCAGTTGCAACATGCACAATTCCATGATTTTTATTATTTTTTTTGCACAGTTTGAAATGTGAGAGGCAGTAGAGCAGATTTTTTAGTGTATTCAATTACACTTTAATTGTATTTATTTTATGTACTTTTACTATTTTTAAAAATGATTTTTAAATGAAGTGAACAGGAAAGACTTGGCGTTTCCTTGTCTCCTTTCTCTACGTTTTATTATATATAATTAGTTTTAATTTTACACATTCTTTTGTATGATTATAATTAAATATTCAAATAAAGAAAACAAGAAATTACTGCATTTGACTTATATTTAATATTTGTAATTTTAAAGAGAAAAATATATCATTTTAAATGTGTACTACAGTAATCAGATTAGTCCACAATTTTTTTCCATTTTGAAATATATTACATCTGTTTTGTCCCAAAATATAATTTTTTATATATATATTTTTTTTTATGTTGAAATCTGTATTGCATCTGATTTTTTAATCAAATGTTGTTAGCAGGAAAACATGTTAAAATAGAGTATTAAATATGTTATTGTGTGATGATTGTTACATTCTATATTTTATTTATTAATGGGAACTGGTATATAGATATTATTTGGAGAATATATATAAATAGAAAAATATTAATTCAATTTAAAAAGAAAAACACAAATCAAACTAACAAAAACAAACAAAAACAAAAACATCCCCAAACAACAATATTTTCTGTAATGAAAAAATGAAAAAAGCAAATGGTAACAACTGAAATAAAAATGGAAATGTATATCGATTAAAAAAAAAAAAAAAAAAAAGTTATATCTGTCAGTATGATGCAGTGCAGTTGTACAAAATGAAAATACAAACTTAAAAACACTCGATTAAAATCTGCTGTTTGTCAGACGACGGTCATCGAGTACGTGAAACCCTCCGACCTGAAGAAGGACATGAACGAAACCTTCAAGGAGAAGTTCCCTCACATTCGCCTGACGCTCAGCAAGATCAGAAGGTAGGACCGCGTTAAAACGGCTCCGTCCAAAACCACCCCCGCCCCGTTCAAACGGAATCATGTCCCCTCATCTTAGCCTGAAGCGGGAGATGAAGAAGCTGGCCCAGGACGAGTGCGGCTACGAGGAGCCCACGGTGGCCATGGCCTTCGTCTACTTCGAGAAGTTGGTGCTGCAGGGCAAGCTCAACAAGCAGAACCGCAAACTCTGCACGGGGGCCTGCGTCCTGCTGGCGGCTAAGATAGGCGGCGATCTCAAGAAACACGAAGTCAAGCTGCTTATTGACGTAAGACGCGTCAGCACAGTGACATTGTCATTTACACATTTTGATGAGTTTAGGTAGCGATAGACCGATGTCGTTTTTTACAAGGCCGATATCGGTACATATTATTAGTAGTAAAGGAGGACAAAAACTGATATTGCAAGTCGATATTCATTTGAAGTAAAACAGAAAATATTAGTATAAAAAAAAAAAGTAAATAAATAAAAAAATGTTTTAAAAAAGGTAAATAAATAAAAAAAAAAAAAAAAAAAAAAAAAAAAAGGAAGGGCGGCACGGTAGTCGAGTGGTTAGCACGTCCGCTTCCCAGTTCTGAGGTCTCCGGTTCGAGTCCAGGCTCGGACCTTCCTGGGTGGAGTTTGCATGTTCTCCCCGTGCCCGCGTGGGTCTTCTCCGGGTACTCCGGTCTCCTCCCACATTCCAAAGACATGCATGGCAGGTTAATTGGGCGCTCCGAATTGTCCCAAGGTGTGCTTGTGAGAGTGGATGGTTGTTCGTCTCTGTGTGCCCTGCGATTGGCTGGCAACTAGTTCAGGGTGTCCAGAGCCAGCTGAGATAGGCGCCAGCACCCCCCGCGACCCTTGTGAGGAATAAGCGGTCAAGAAAATGGATGGATGGGAAAAAAAAGGAAGAACAAATACTGACTGTTCCTGTGAATTTTGGCCTCTTGGGGGCAGTGTGGTGCCGTTCCCTGGTGTACACAATTAACTCATTTGCTCCCAATAACGTGTAAATACGTTTGGTTTTTTTTTTAAATATTTTAAGTGTCCCAAAGACGTATTTATACGTTGTTTTGTTTCCTGTTTTTTTATGCTAGAGCATACAGAAGGCTTTGATGCAGCCTCTCAACTGCAAAGAACGGTTGCAGAAATGGTATTTATTACACAAACGGCCAGCAGGTGGCACCAGAGCAAAGATCAACCAGGGCCATCTAGAAAAAAAGCTAAATTACTTACAATTTTAAGTAGATTTGTGAAAACTAATGAAACTTAGCTCTTTTCTAAATGCTAATTGCTGCAAAACAGATAGAAACATATTTTTTTTCCTAATGAAAGAAGAGACTTTAATCTTTCTTTTGGTAGGTTCCATGCTTTTATAGCAATAGAACACAATATTCTGTGGGCCTTGAAAAATCAGTCAAAATTCAGTAAAACAGCCGGGAGCGAACGGGACTACTTCTGTGAAAATGGCTGGGAGTGAATGGGTTAAAGTAAGTACTGTACAGAAGAAAGAGGTGATTGAATATTATTAAAATAACTAGTTTTTCACAGATTGGGAAGAATTTGTGCGTTGTGTTATCTCATCTGTGGGTATGTGTTCCCACAAGATTTGTGTGTGGATATTTGTTATTTGAAGGAGAAACACTCCTGAAGTTGTTGCTAACTTCCTGTTTGCATTTGCTAACTTCCTGTTAGCGCTAGGTTAGCAATGTTTTAAAAAAGAAGCATGTTTTGTTTGAATATATAAAGTGGATGTAATTCTCAATGTTGTGTATCTAGTTTTACAGTTAACTGCGGTGTCATTAAACAGCTTAAAGAACGCTTAGGGAAAACAGAATAACATTCGCTACACACTTGCTAGTTGCTAATGCTACGCAAGCAAAATGGTGCATTCAGGGTTCTATCAGAGCGTCTGAAATTTCGGTATTCTTTGAATTTTTTTTTTCGTTTTAAAATTCAAATAATCGTCCATTTGGCCCAATTGGCCGATTGTTTTGGACGATGTTTGAAGGCCATTAATCGACCGATTGAAAATCGGCACCCGATTAAATCGGTTGGGCCCGAATTTCAACATAATTTATTTATTTTTTAAATACCAAGTGCAGAGAGTTCCAATTTTTTTCTATGACATGGAAATTTAAATAAATCCATAAATGAAAAGTTCCCTGCATCTCACTGAGGAACAAAATGCATGCGAATGTAGCTAATTTGGGGGTTTCGTCACGGTTCATAAAAATTTTCAAAACCTTCGCAGTAAAAATTTTCCTGAATTACGTTCCAAATGTGTTTACGACTAGTACAAACTGAGAGCATCTTACAATTCCTGATGACAATCCAAAATTAGGTACGTTCGCAAGCATTCACAGCGAGACATCAGCTTTAATCGGCCTTCAGATTCATAAAAAGGTCAATGCAAATATTTGTCAAAATGCCAAATATCGGCACCGATAATCGGCCCGGCCGATAATCAGTCTATCCCTAATTTTAGGCAATTATTATTTTATTATTCCGGATCTATCTTGCAGAAATTGGAAGAGCGGTTCCGCGTGAACCGGCGCGAGCTGATCGCCTTCGAGTTCCCCGTGTTGGTGGCGCTGGAGTTCAACCTGCACCTTCCCGAGCACGAGGTCATGCCGCACTACAGACGCCTGCTGCAGACCTCGTAGCGCCGGTGGGCCGACGCCCGACGGGCCTGTTTCTAGTCACGGTACCGTTTGGTACCGCTCTGCTGCAGAACTCATCTTTTTTCACTCGCTACCAATTTGTACATTTCAGATTTACGCTCGTTGATTTTAAAACTTTTTCTGTTGTGAAATGGATCTTTTTTTTTTTTTCCCTCAACATTTTTTAATCATCAATCTGCTTTGCGTATGATTGCTTGTGGCTCATGGATCGTCTTAAGAAGTGCACTTTTTTCAACAAGATTTTTACACAGCTCTGGAACTCATTTGCTTCTACAGTTGGACCTTTTCTAGTTATATGCATGAGGAAACAACATTGGACTTTTTTTTCATCTCCTTTTCATTTCATTGTGCTATTCCAATCAATCACTTTGACCAGTGTCTTAATCTTCATGTGCTCTATGTTAGAGTGTATTGCTAGCACCTAAGGTGCTCTATGGATGGGGGTTAGGTGGTTGTTTTGAGGTATGTGGTGGTGATGATGGTGGATAAAAGGTAGTAAAATACATGCTTCCAATTGCAGCTCATTGGAGTGAATTTCACTTTTGGTTTTGCATACGTGAAACTTTTCCAAGCGTGTCCACCCATTTTTGTTGCTTTTTTTTTCATGGTAATTTTGACACCAGATTGTGTGGTATAGGGCGAAAAAAACAAAAGTTTAATTTAATTTAATTGTCAAGGACATCGCTTCATTTGGGTATACGTCAATAAAGAAGACTGGAATTTGACCCAAAATGGCTGCTTCAAACCAAAATGTCTTGACTTTATGCTCTTGACTTTTTTTTGTGTGTCCTGTTATGATTGAGACATACACTGAATTATATGCCGATTGATGTCAGGGCTTTTTTTTTTTTTTTTAAATGTTTGATTGGGCGTTTTGTGGAAAGGTTGTGTTTGGGACCACCAAGTATATAAATATTTACCAGGATACTTGGCAATCAATGCCTGGTGCTCGGGTCGAAAGAATATTTGATTTGGAATGTTTGACTTATTTTCTTATTGTATTATCCCTCCAGGAATAAATTTCAAAAATGCAAAGAGATAAGACATATTTGCAATTATGTAATTGTTTTGGATGTTAAAAAAAAAAAGAGAGAAACAACAACAAAAAAAGAATTGTCATGCAAGATTATTTTCAAGTAGGAAACATTTTTCGATTGTTGCTGGCACACGCCAAAGATTTCAGAAGTTAAGAAAAGACTGAAGGGCAACAATTATTACTGTTTGATTATGATTGTAAATAAATCACTTTGCTTGTCCAATCATTGAGATTGATTTTTTATTTTTTGCTACATTGTGACAAATGGCTATTTTGTTTTGTTTCAGATACGGGGGGGTGAGTTCTAGCCAACTTTACACAAAACAGTGTTGAACTGTACACATATGAGTGAGAATCAATCTAATGCTAACAGTAACACTTCCTATGCTAGCAATGGGGTATATGCCACGGAAGAGGCGGGACGTGATTTTGCACATCAATTTGGTTCCGGTGCGGGTTGCGAACGCGCAACCAAGGGGCACAGAGTCGGAAGCACAAGCATTTTGATGCAGCCCACACGTCACAAACCCAACCAGAACCAAACTGAGGTACAAAAACAGTCCCGCCTCTTCCGTGGCATATACCCCATTAGTAAAGCCTAGTTCACACATAAAGAGAATCGGGCTGTTTTTGTCCCGATATTGCCCCTTCCCGAACAAGGACGTCAAATGCCCGACAATCTTTTGTTTTATAAGATTATTTTATAAGATTATCTTTAGATGTGAGATGTGTTAAGAGTGGATTTGTCCCAATAATTGGGTCCAAAACCAGTCGGGCCCGACAATCTTAAATAATGAACATGTTCAATATTTACAACAAAAATCTTAAAGGTGCCCTCATATGAAATGTTCACTTTTGTGTTTTTTTTTTTTTTTTTTTACTTAAGTATGTCAGGCTATGGCCTGACTAAGTCCCCAAAGTTCTGAAATAAACGATCCATGTTTCCCTTTCCGATGGGCGTTTGTATCACATTAGTTCAAACATCACTCTCAAATGGGCTGTTTTAGCAGGTCGGTTTTACACGTCACTAGCTCAGCTTGAACTCCACCCTCACAATTTTCAACCCCCCCCCCCCCCCCCCCCCCCCCCCCCCCACTTGCGAATGCAAGCACAAATTGATCGCTTCACGAGCAAATTAGCTTGCCCTTCATCAGACAATTTTTAAAACATAGAAGGCCAAAACATCCCTAATGAAAATTTAATTGCACTATTAAACTAGCCACTAGAGCGTGCTAAAACTGCACAAATGGAAATCAACCTGACTTTTTTTTTTTTAACAGATGTGTTCCTTTTCAATATTGTGAACATGACGACGACAATATTGTGGCAGTTTTAATTTACACGATATTGCCCTTATCGTTACATCCCTAATACTAACAGTTGGTATACATATGACACAACCCAAGCACAAAAAGGGCCAAGGAAGGGCAGGCAGATCAATAACGATTTCACATCATTCCCAAGTTTAATTTTTACCTTCCCTATCAACTGTTATGACTACGACAGATATGTCACGTGGACTCTCCAACGTAAACAAGGCCCGGGTCAAAACAAACAGCAAGGACGCATGACATCTCTCTGGGGCTTAGTGAGC